>NC_051179.1:119691985-119771985 GCF_013339695.2 Rhipicephalus sanguineus | reverse complement strand
GCCACGTTTCAAGACAGCTTGTCTGCGAGCGTCGCATATGCAGTTACAAGCGGTGTATTTTGTTATTGCCTTAGATGACCCGATACCTTTGCTTGTTGCACATGAATACATCGTTTCGAAAATGTCCCAGCCCCAAAACTCAGGAAACGGCATAAATAGGTAAATAAAAAAACAGAGAAACAAACGAACAAACAAACAAACAAACAAACAAACAAATAAATAATTAAATAAATAAATAAATAAATAAATAAATAAATAAATAAATAAAAAGCTGACAGATTCGTTATGCATTCGCCTAAGACGATTCGAAGGAGAAACCCACCTTCTTTTTCTTTTCATCTGATGAGTGGACCTCCCCCCCCCCCCCTCTTCCGGAAGTTTTCTGCCCCTAAGATGGTTTTGCACCGCCTTCAGGATCGGAGGCATTCCAAGCTTTCTGCACCTCACGTCATCTTGCACTGCCTCCGTGATCGGCCCACCTTTTACCAAGCGACAATTTTATGTGGTGACGTCATAATATCGCGTCATAGCGACGCCGCAGATATTGGTGATCGTTGACCTCATGATGACGTCATGTGGTGACGTCATATCATATCATTCTTACGAGAACGGATAACTGGGCTAGCTTGTGGGAACTCATGTTAAGGCAGGTAGCGCGAAGAAACACGGACACAAGCGAAGAACAAGTACACGGGCCAAGCGCCAATCGGGAACAAGTACACGGGACAAGCGCCAACCGGGAACAAGTACACGGGACAAGCGCCAATCGGGAACAAGTACACGGGACAAGCGCCAACCGGGAACAAGTACACGGGACAAGCGCCAATCGGGAACAAGTACACGGGACAAGCGCCAATCGGGAACAAGTACACGGGACAAGCGCCAACCGGGAACAAGTACACGGGACAAGCGCCAATCGGGAACAAGTACACGGGACAAGCGCCAACCGGGAACAAGTACACGGGACAAGCGCCAATCGGGAACAAGTACACGGGACAAGCGCCAACCGGGTGGCGCTTGTCCCGTGTATTTGTTCTTCGCTTGTGTCCGTGTTTCCTCGCGCTACCTGCCTTATCATATGATTTTTTTCACATACTCGTGTTGACGCCGCCGACGGCCAATTTTCGCGTTTGATGAGGCATACGTAAGGCTTTCGCGCGAATAAATATAAATAAATTTACTACGAGAGGGCACAATAATATAAAATCTTATCCGTTGCTGACCAGCAACGTTCACCTAAAATTATGAGGTGAACACAGCGAGATGACACGAAATTAAGACAAAAAAAAAAACGCCGCAACTTCGAATGCAAGTTAAAAGGTCGCCTTGTTTGTGGGAGGAACATCGCTTTGATTAATGAGGCAATTCATAACGACGATGCCGAAAGTTTGTTGCCTCGTACACCTACGCGCGAGCAGACAGGCAAACTTCGCTAATCGTACTTCGTTTGTTTGCGCTGTTTGAAAGCTTACATTACGAATGAAAAAAAAAACAATGCAAAGCGGATTACCTTTTTTTTTTCAGGGTGCACGCGAGATAAATGTAACGCCGGCTTGTTCAGTGAGATTACAAGGTATCAAGCTATTCGCGTCGTTAATGAAGATAAGTGCAACAGATTCCTCGTTTAGTGGGTCACGGGAAATGTTAGGACACTCTTCCGGGCTTAGCGATTAGTGCTGTCTTAGAGTCACTTTTGTTTCTGCAGCGGAGCCGTTAGCATTTTCGTTATGCCCTGCGCCGACACCAGAAAACTAGCATCATCATGATCCGCCACGCACTCTCTTCGTCCTTCTCTTCATCTTCTTCGTCTTCTGCTTGGCTGCCACTACACGTGTGCCGATTTGGAAAAACTACAGAGCGAGAGAGAAAAAGAGATAGAAAGAAAGAGAGGGAAATAGAGAGAAACAAAGGGGGAAAGAAAAAAAAATAGGCAGAGAAAGAAAGAAAGATAAAAAGAAACAGACACAAACAAGAAATAGAAAAATGAAGAGGGAGCAAGCATAGCCATCCATGTATAGTATAGTATAGTATAGTATAGTATAGTATAGTATAGTATAGTAATGGGTGGGAGAGGGAAGTGAGGATGGGGAGGAGGTAAAGGAGGAAGGCAATCTCAGTCTTTGCACCACGAGTTCGTAGCTGCGCCCAATTTTTTTTCTTGAAGTTCACTTGATCCGAGTGGAGGTTAGAAAAAGAAGAGGACAAAGCCAAATACCCTCCTCATCACGTGCATCATCTCAGCCGACGCCATTTGCTTTTTACTTTAGCCGCCTGTACGCTAGCAAAACGACAAGCGCATTCCATTCAAGTCGGGGCGTTGACTGCAATGTTGCATCCTTTGATACCGTGGCGATGCTCATGCGCCAGGAGGTGACCATCTGGTACGCTTGGCAGACAGTTGTGTCACTCGATCCATTTGGTAGAAGGACATTGGCAATAAATGTAAATTTACGTTAGTGCGATCGATTATTGCTCGAAAGCGTCTCAAACGTCAATATCATCGACAACGAAAGTTTTAGTGGTAAAAAAAATATCAAGGTAAACGTGACACGAGGAAGCCGACGTGAGAGTGCTCCTCGCTGATAACTCTCCGATGACCTGCCACCGAAACGAAGTACTTTAAGGTAGCGCGTGATGCACAATTTTTTAGCGTTTTTAGCCTCCAGCGATGCAATATGGGGTCCTCCCAATTCTGGAAAACTCGGGCCGCGAGATTTAGAGGGGAATAAACGGGACGAAGTGCCTCCATAAACGGGAGTTAAAAAGAAATCATGGCGAAGTGCTTCTCTGTAACATTACAACGGGAGTGATCGAGCTGCGTAATTCGGAACAGCAATTTATCCTGGGCGACGTCATGCGAAGAACCTTGCGTAGATACGCCATTAGTTCGGGAAAGCTCCGCCGCCGCATCTATACCGGTGCGGACTAGAATTTCTTCCGTGACGTTAAGCTTAAAATAAGCGAGCAGCTACTGTTTAAGAAGAAAGCAAGAGTGGGTGTCTCTGCAAACTTCACGCATCTCGCTGCTTGCAGGAAAGGTGAAATAGTAGACGTAACGCAGCTTCGGGATGCTTGGAGTTCAGCGTTTGGAACTTAAACACCTATAGTTAGGGTGGAACACGGTACCAGTCGGTACACTTGCGGAGTTCTGCGTAAGCTATTTGTCGTAATTCCGCGGAAACGTGCCGAAAGAAATAGTCCACAGAATTTTCAGTTGCGGTTAGTATCGTAGAAAAATAATGAGAGTCGATCACGAAAAATCACCAGCTCCGAGATTTTTTATCAGCGGCACCCGCAACCTTTGATTTTCTTCACATTTCTTGTTGCTAATGGTTGTTTGCTGCAGTAGTTCACCATCGCATTCTTTTCGCACATCGGTCGGCCCTAGAGAGCGATATGTTTTTTAGATGGATTCCATTTTTTTTTTCTTGCGGCCACCAAAACCTCAACCTGGGTAGTTTAAACCTACCCTAAATGCTGCAAGTTATTTCCTCGTATTTGAGCTGTATTTGTGTATGAAGAAAAATTTTCGCGAAGTTCTATATTGTTCGTTTTTGTTTTTGTCTTTTTTTAAGCGAATTTTCATGCGGCTAGGTAGGTTCTGGCGGTTCGCTTCCGCGGACGAAATACGCGAAGAGCAGCAATTTTCGTCGAACCGATTAACTCGACTAGTACGGCGATTTCGCATCGAAAAAGTGGGCCATGGCGTAAAAGTAAACATACAAAGGTGTATGATTTCGCCGACAAGGCAGAATGACGTGGACAATCTTGCGTCAAAGGCAAGACCACACGCATAAGAAACGAACGTCGTGTTATTTCTTTACTTTCCAAACTAAGGGGCTTCTTAGTACTACAGGATTTCATACTGAGACCGCCGTCGGTCGCCGTTGGTGAGATAATACACGTCATACGCAAGACGAACACCGGGACCATTTAGTGTATGTCTCTGACTTCGGTATAATCAGTGACGATAATATGTAAATTCACTGCAGCGATATTCACTATAACAGGACAACCATACTCACAGCTTCCCTGGCTTCCATCTTCGTAGTGGTTGAAGAGCTCTTAGTTCTATTTCTCTTATTTCACATAAAATGCAGAATAAATGCAGTAGAAACAGCGTTACATGGTCCCTCTAACGCTTTCCAAACCCCTCTATTAATGTGCGTACTGTGCGGGTGATTAGTTGGTGAACAGATAGATACAGCAAGAACGGCACGGGCGCGCATCCTGGAGCTATTTAGCGTAGGAAATTCGAGATACAAGAAAACTGAGGGCCCTCAGCTCGAATTTCGCGGGGTCTCGTATCCTCCGCTTCACTCGCCGCCTACGTAATGCCACGTTGCCAACGGCAGAGCTCGAAGCGCCTGCGTAGCGGAAGTTGGCGGCCCATGGTTGCTTGCTCGATCCAGGGCACCGAGCGCGACGTTAGAAGAGTAAGAATGTGGTGCCGCACCCCAAGGAAAAAAGCGAGATAGAAACAGGACTAAAAGCTTCGTCTCTTGAATAACACTCACGTGTAAAACAGGGCTGCTGACGAGGGTACACACGGGAGAAGAGACGCTTTCGCGCAGAGACAAACCTCGTATGAGCATTTCTCCTATGCTCGGTGACCGCAGGCCGCAGCCAGCGCCCTCATCGCGTTTTGTGTTTCCTATACTTTTCTTTTTTTTAAGCTAAAATATCTGTTTGTGTTAGTGTAAAAAGTACAGCCAACAAAACAGAACTAATGCCAAGCAAGATTTTGCGCCAGCAAATGGTTATGTGCAACTTTTGTTACTAACAATTACGTATGAGCGCTTGGTGACGTCAATTCCACCAAAAATGCTTCTGGCGAGCACCAGCCACCACGCGTTGATGCGCTCGCCAGCGATGTTACGATTTCTATGCATGAATGAAATATGAAATATCATAATATCGCTTTATTCACCTATTCTAAAGGCATCTCCAACTATTGGTCTACATTTCCAGCGAATAAAAAAATACGGACTTGAAAAGCATTGCAGGGCCCGTTTAAGGTGGCACAGACTGGTTGACCAAGGTTTCTATATGTGAACCCATATTTGTGAAACGGCTTTGTTATCCTTGGCATGTTAGTTCTAAAGCGCTGGTGAGTGATATCACGTGCTGTCGCATTAGTCAGCGCTATCTATAATAGCCATCGACAGTGACATTACGTGACGTTATACAAATTAATACGCCAGGGATGACAAGTCGCCTTTGACAAACGAGGATTTATATATAGGAACGTCGGTCAGCCTGTCTGAGGCACGTTATCGCTGTTAGTAAAACATTTGTTCCGTAGTTTGTTTTTGCATCGATCTGTTCACTCCGATATGTAGTACATTCGGAATTCAATGTATCTTTACCGAAAAACGAATAACTAACGAGCCGGTTAAACGGAAGCGGAAGTCAACATTAATTGACGTCATAACGATATTGGTGAGGAAACTGCATTGTGGTGCCTGCAGCCATGTCTAGTGAAAAGTTTGTGCTTGCTAACTTATCAAGCCCATTCACAGGGCCTGAGTGCTCTTCCGTTCTGGTATGGGTGTAAGCGTAATTTTCTAGCACGACTAAACCCAAACATCGCTTTGGTGCGTTCGGAGATAAGCTTTTTTTTGCCGCTTTTTCTGAACAACAGTGTACATATTATAGTCGCTGCTGCAAAGTTGCGGACCTCGCACCTTAAGCGACGATGCCACTCGATGAGCGATCCCATCGAAACACGAAACTAAGTCTTGGAATATTCAATGCTATTCTACTTACACGATCAAGTTTTCAGTTGTAAACAAACAATGCAGCCCCGCGGGGGCGCTAGCGCTAAGAGGCTAACGCTATAAATGTCATCTACCTGCGCATTTTGGCATCGGCGAACAGACTTTTCGCGCTGCCACTCAGGAAATGCCGAGTGTTTATAGAATGCGGGTAAAATTGGCATGTCTTTTATTGAAAAATAAACAAAGAAAGACGAGAGCAATGCTTTCAACTCGGATTATGAGACGTTGGCAACTGTTATTTGCGCCGAGGAAGTCATCCCACGGCGAGCGCATGTTCATTCGTTATGCATAGGTTGGATATCACATTAGCTCTCTCATGGTACTTGAGAGAACGCTGTACGTCAGTGTGTGTACTGTGCACTTATCTGCACTTGATCCCTTGCACTTTACCGCAAGGGGATTGCGAGGGACCCGCTGAAAGCATGTACGGGATATCGGACATAAGCGGATCTACTTAGGCTGCGTGCATTTCACTGTGGCGAAAAGTTACTCGCAAACGCTTTAAGAAAGAGAAAGATACAACACGTTTCAGCATTTCTGTAGGCGGAATTTCTTCTCAATCCGTCATGGGCCAAAAACAGCAAATGAATTTTCAGTGGAGAGCCTTTTTCCGCAAGTACGACCACTTAGTTCTGTAATTCGCTGTGGTTTTTTTTTCTTTTTTTACAGGAGGATCACTACAGTGGCGTTTCTCGCGACATTGGTAACACTCGACAGCAACAGTAAAGTTCGTTCATTTGAAATTAAGAGTAGCTGCGGTTGCCAGACTTCAAACGCTACGATACCGGCACGTGAGCACTAGAAATGAGATGGGAATTTCGAAAGCTTCACGTTTCTCTCTCAGACGTCCCCGCGACGATCCCTGACATCAAGAATATACTGGATGGCTAAAAAGCGGGGCATTCAAATTATATTCGCTCAAGGAATTGTACGCTGTGTTGGCTCATGGTGACGTCATGAGCAAATAATTCTGCATAGCACCGAGCTGCGCTTATGTGAAAAGGAGACGGAACCCTTCAGACCACACGCAGGTGATACCAAGATCAAAAGAAAACAAGGTCGAACCCTCCGTCATAGGAATCGGTATAACACGAAGGTGAACCGTGTCTTCACAGGAGTAAAGCTGATTGTTGATTGCGCATTGACGTGTCCGAGCTTGCACAATGTCAGTTCGTGTTTGGCAGCTATAACAGCGTTTCACGTGGTTGCGTCCGCGTTGAAGCCTAGTGGCACATCTCCATCCCGACGACTAACGCCAGAGATCACGATCTAACCCTTGCGATAGCTCAAGTAGTTAACATAGACCTGGATACGGCATATGCTGAATGCCGTGCAAAGAAAGCATTAACAAGCCCATATCACTGGCACTCTATGCGCATTCATTCAAAGCGTCGTCATTTGAGGAGAAAAAGGCCAAGGTGTCCTCTCCCCAGTGATAGGGTAACCTACCCCTATGCTCATGCATAAACCAAACAGCGCATCAGGAACGCAGAGTCCGTAGCTTGAGCCGTGAACGCGGGAAGGCGTTCCGCTTCCCGCCAGCGTGTGTGTTGCTCAACCGAAAGTGGAAACTACCAAAGGGCTCACTGTCGGCGCTCGTTAGTGCCATGATGCAGCAATTCGCTACACCGTTCGGAGACGTCGACACCGCCCCCCCCCCTTCCGCCATTCAAGTTCACTGTGAAACGGAGAAGCTGTGAGATACATCTATAGGGTGCGTTTGGGACTCTTCATGCATGAGTCGGTAGCGCAGTGGGCAGAGCGCCCGTCGCCTATCGTCGCGGACCGAGAGGCCGTGGGTTCGACTCTCAGTTAATCCAAATCAACATAGCTTTTTCTTGCGGTTTTTCTGTGTCATCTGTATTACTTGGTGGACCCCGGCATGAAACACCTTCGTGTTGAAAATTGTTGATGGATATTATGAACATAAAAAAAAAGCTACTGCACATACGACAACTTTAGATCATTTACGGGGCAAATCAATTCACGGCACGATTATGGGACGAAGCACATACGACTTCGGCACGATGGCGACCTGACCACGACGACCGTGTGCAACGGCGTCGGTGGCGCTGCATATTGTTGACAGAGACCTCCGGAGGGAAACAGAATGCAGCCATGGTGGCGTTTGGAATGAAGCTGCCACTGAGAATGCAGAAATGAACTGTTGAGATGATCTATCAAAGCCCCTCTACAAGCGGGTGTCACTGTCGTAAAAGCGAACGTGTAATAGAAAAAAAAGGCGTTTATTTTAAAGAGAAGTTAAATGGCTCCCTCTTTAAAGAATGTTCGTCAGCTTGAAGAAGGAGAGCCTTTTTCATGGTGGCGGTCTGCTGGGCCACTTGGTACAGGAACAGAGAAGGAAAAGCTGTCTTTCCGCTTGTTTCACTTTCGTTCCTCCTGTATTTCACTCATACTTCTACAGTGGGCAGCTTTTGTGTCTTGCATTTTGCGCTGATTTTTGAGGATTTGCTTATCTATCGGAACTGAGCTAACGTAACGTGTCTACAAAGAACGCCATTGAAATACGCCGAATTAGAGAGGTTCAAAGCACTGCGTCGCTTCGGCTTCTCGAATACACTCCTGTGCGAAAGTTCTGCCAGGATTGACGATTAGGCTTGCGATTGTTTCCCTCACCTTTGCTTATCTCCAGTGTTTATTATGCTGTCAAGGCAATTTATCGGTCGTTGCAAGTACGCCTCGATTTGTGCGTGTGTTTTCCCTGTGTCTCGTCTGTGTTGCACAATCCACTGTCCACTCAGGCTAAATATATAGTTATCCAAAATGAAACTACGTCCGTCGCACTGCAAAGAATAGACTACGCTATACGGAGCAGTATCCACTAAGGTTAGCTAAGCTGTTAAGACGATTTCACTCCCGCTTGACTGTGCAGCGTGAACACAATAGCTCTGCCCGAGACGTCGTCTATTCATGTCGCATGTGTTCACAATCTTTCATTTTTTATTCTTCGCCTGGGCTTCGCGCTCCTCTGTTCACATTCGACGATCCCTCTTAGCTAAGCCTGCGTGCGGCCACATAAGCGTATTGAATTCTCCTCAAAACCTTCTGTATGTGTGAGCTGCTGTACGTTCCAAGGCTCGCATGCCTCTCCCTCAAGCCTGCAGAAGCAGAGTACTGCGTCTTTGTATTGCGTTCTGGGAGAGCACGGCGGTTCCTTTCGCTATTCATAACCAGACACTGTTTCTCTCTTTTCTTTAGGACGGGCGCTGCTGGCCACGTGTACGCGCACGCCTCGCAGCTGCTCGGGACGTCCACCACAGGCGCGCCTGCATAAACCGTGCACCGCTCTTTCCGTCTGCCTCGCATCCTTTTCTTCTGGAGCCAACGGGAGCGAGGCGAGGTCGAAGAAAAACACGTCGAGGGACATTAGTGTCGGGGCGGGCCGACGCTGCTGGACGTGACTCGAGCACCGCGGTTATTCTAATGTTTCGCTTCCCCTCCCGGCCACACGAGCCTGCAGGCTTACGCGGATCCAATAGGGATACGTATATATTTCATCTCTCTTTTTTTTTCATTTGAGGATAAAGCTATCCCGATTCCTTCGCGAATAGAGACGAGCGACAGGCATGCGAGACCGCGCGCTAGCTGACGCTTCTTGTAGACGAGTAATCGATTTGATAGCCGTTTCTCGCGAAGGCAGAAACTTAGGCGAAAGCGAGGCCGACAATGCCACTGAGGCTGTAGGATTCTGGCCGACTATAAATGCATTGTCAATGGCTGCGCTTACGCGCCCGCCTCTTCGCGAAAATAAACAATAGGTGCACAGATTGATGTCTGAAGTTGTTGGCAGTGGCGTGTGAACTTTACGCGAGTGTGAACCCTCGTCTATATATATATATATATATATATATATTTGTTTGTGTGTGTGTGTGTGTGTGTGTGTGTGTGTGTGAATGGGCTGCCCTATACACGCAGGAGAAGTACTCGGTTTTAGGTCATGCGCTGAGACAAGCAAACGTACGTGTTATCGTAAATACAAGCGACACTTTTTTATAATTAACCAGACAACTTTACTCAAGAATACAATTCGGCCAATAGCGGACTTCCCAGTAGTAGAGTGTTGGGTCATTCAATTAAATCTCGACAGTGTCTAAAAGCTATTCACTCATAATTGCGTTTTTTTTAATGTAGGTATCAATGACTGCACCTTTCTTTTCCGTAATTAGTACTAGACTTTCTAATTTGCGCGTATTCAGTTTTGTGTATATTATATCTTGCCTTGGTTAGCGCATAGTCGAAGTTGTGTTTTTAGCGCTTTGTTATTATTATTGGTGTTAAGTTTTCAACCACAAATTTTGTTTGGAAAAAAGTGAGAATTTGTGGGATTCGACGCGTAGCGCACTCTCTACACTAGGCGTTTTTGCAAGATTGAGCATTCAGCGTACGTCTGCAGGCGCAATGCTTTCTTTGCGGTCGAGACATACCTGAACTGACAGCCTGGCTACTTGGTCTGGATTCACCTTGAATTGACTTGTACAACACAAAATAAATTCGGACGGCAAATAAGCGCACTGACAGCGCTGACTACCAATCGAGCTTATTGCATACGATACAAACGCGAACATGTAGATGCACGCGCAAGGGAAACGGATTGAAAAGCAAAAAGAGAGAACACAAAAGGTACCAAAATCTGTCAACTGCTTGTGCATGACTCTGAGGTATTCGATCTCTTTATCCCTTAAGGTGATAGACGTGCTCACTGATGCACCTTGTACTGTTTTCGTTGATGTGGTAGTTCTCTAGGATGGCTTTTTTATTCACGTCTGTCTTATATCACTGAACCATTAAACATTAATGAGAACTAACAGACAATAACGCCAAGGAAAGTACAGGGGGTGTTGTCTGTAGTATTTAGAATGTAAATGTGAAGAAAGTAAAGTGGACGAAAAGATGACTTGCCGCCGGCAGGGACCGAACCTGCGACCTTCGAATAACGCGTCCGATGCTCTACCACTGAGCTACGGCGGCGGTCATCCTCCCGTCCACATTCTGGGGTATATATGTTGATTAAACCTAGGAGTGTTAGTCAGCGCCAATCTCAGCCATGGCGGCGAGTGTGGAACACTCTTTGTTTGCCTCTTGGCGTCACGTAGCACGTGATCTTTTTACGAGTTGGCAGCTGACCAATAATCCCTCGCATACTACCTGAAGGCATTAAGTCTGCCAGGACGAGACCCTCGCTATGAATGAAGGAAAGCTATGATTTTTCAAGGGCTCGTTTATCTTTGTTAGACACAATATTAATGAGAACTAACAGACAATAACGCCAAGGAAAGTACAGGGGGTGTTATCTGTAGTATTTAGAATGTAAATGTGAAGAAAGTAAAGTGGACGAAAAGATGACTTGCCGCCGGCAGGGACCGAACCTGCGACCTTCGAATAACGCGTCCGATGCTCTACCACTGAGCTACGGCGGCGGTCATCCTCCCGTCCACATTCTGGGGTATATATGTTGATTAAACCTAGGAGTGTTAGTCAGCGCCAATCTCAGCCATGGCGGCGAGTGTGGAACACTCTTTGTTTGCCTCTTGGCGTCACGTAGCACGTGATCTTTTTACGAGTTGGCAGCTGACCAATAATCCCTCGCATACTACCTGAAGGCATTAAGTCTGCCAGGACGAGACCCTCGCTATGAATGAAGGAAAGCTATGATTTTTCAAGGGCTCGTTTATCTTTGTTAGACACAATATTAATGAGAACTAACAGACAATAACGCCAAGGAAAGTACAGGGGGTGTTATCTGTAGTATTTAGAATGTAAATGTGAAGAAAGTAAAGTGGACGAAAAGATGACTTGCCGCCGGCAGGGACCGAACCTGCGACCTTCGAATAACGCGTCCGATGCTCTACCACTGAGCTACGGCGGCGGTCATCCTCCCGTCCACATTCTGGGGTATATATGTTGATTAAACCTAGGAGTGTTAGTCAGCGCCAATCTCAGCCATGGCGGCGAGTGTGGAACACTCTTTGTTTGCCTCTTGGCGTCACGTAGCACGTGATCTTTTTACGAGTTGGCAGCTGACCAATAATCCCTCGCATACTACCTGAAGGCATTAAGTCTGCCAGGACGAGACCCTCGCTATGAATGAAGGAAAGCTATGATTTTTCAAGGGCTCGTTTATCTTTGTTAGACACAATATTAATGAGAACTAACAGACAATAACGCCAAGGAAAGTACAGGGGGTGTTATCTGTAGTATTTAGAATGTAAATGTGAAGAAAGTAAAGTGGACGAAAAGATGACTTGCCGCCGGCAGGGACCGAACCTGCGACCTTCGAATAACGCGTCCGATGCTCTACCACTGAGCTACGGCGGCGGTCATCCTCCCGTCCACATTCTGGGGTATATATGTTGATTAAACCTAGGAGTGTTAGTCAGCGCCAATCTCAGCCATGGCGGCGAGTGTGGAACACTCTTTGTTTGCCTCTTGGCGTCACGTAGCACGTGATCTTTTTACGAGTTGGCAGCTGACCAATAATCCCTCGCATACTACCTGAAGGCATTAAGTCTGCCAGGACGAGACCCTCGCTATGAATGAAGGAAAGCTATGATTTTTCAAGGGCTCGTTTATCTTTGTTAGACACAATATTAATGAGAACTAACAGACAATAACGCCAAGGAAAGTACAGGGGGTGTTATCTGTAGTATTTAGAATGTAAATGTGAAGAAAGTAAAGTGGACGAAAAGATGACTTGCCGCCGGTAGGGACCGAACCTGCGACCTTCGAATAACGCGTCCGATGCTCTACCACTGAGCTACGGCGGCGGTCATCCTCCCGTCCACATTCTGGGGTATATATGTTGATTAAACCTAGGAGTGTTAGTCAGCGCCAATCTCAGCCATGGCGGCGAGTGTGGAACACTCTTTGTTTGCCTCTTGGCGTCACGTAGCACGTGATCTTTTTACGAGTTGGCAGCTGACCAATAATCCCTCGCATACTACCTGAAGGCATTAAGTCTGCCAGGACGAGACCCTCGCTATGAATGAAGGAAAGCTATGATTTTTCAAGGGCTCGTTTATCTTTGTTAGACACAATATTAATGAGAACTAACAGACAATAACGCCAAGGAAAGTACAGGGGGTGTTATCTGTAGTATTTAGAATGTAAATGTGAAGAAAGTAAAGTGGACGAAAAGATGACTTGCCGCCGGCAGGGACCGAACCTGCGACCTTCGAATAACGCGTCCGATGCTCTACCACTGAGCTACGGCGGCGGTCATCCTCCCGTCCACATTCTGGGGTATATATGTTGATTAAACCTAGGAGTGTTAGTCAGCGCCAATCTCAGCCATGGCGGCGAGTGTGGAACACTCTTTGTTTGCCTCTTGGCGTCACGTAGCACGTGATCTTTTTACGAGTTGGCAGCTGACCAATAATCCCTCGCATACTACCTGAAGGCATTAAGTCTGCCAGGACGAGACCCTCGCTATGAATGAAGGAAAGCTATGATTTTTCAAGGGCTCGTTTATCTTTGTTAGACACAATATTAATGAGAACTAACAGACAATAACGCCAAGGAAAGTACAGGGGGTGTTATCTGTAGTATTTAGAATGTAAATGTGAAGAAAGTAAAGTGGACGAAAAGATGACTTGCCGCCGGCAGGGACCGAACCTGCGACCTTCGAATAACGCGTCCGATGCTCTACCACTGAGCTACGGCGGCGGTCATCCTCCCGTCCACATTCTGGGGTATATATGTTGATTAAACCTAGGAGTGTTAGTCAGCGCCAATCTCAGCCATGGCGGCGAGTGTGGAACACTCTTTGTTTGCCTCTTGGCGTCACGTAGCACGTGATCTTTTTACGAGTTGGCAGCTGACCAATAATCCCTCGCATACTACCTGAAGGCATTAAGTCTGCCAGGACGAGACCCTCGCTATGAATGAAGGAAAGCTATGATTTTTCAAGGGCTCGTTTATCTTTGTTAGACACAATATTAATGAGAACTAACAGACAATAACGCCAAGGAAAGTACAGGGGGTGTTATCTGTAGTATTTAGAATGTAAATGTGAAGAAAGTAAAGTGGACGAAAAGATGACTTGCCGCCGGTAGGGACCGAACCTGCGACCTTCGAATAACGCGTCCGATGCTCTACCACTGAGCTACGGCGGCGGTCATCCTCCCGTCCACATTCTGGGGTATATATGTTGATTAAACCTAGGAGTGTTAGTCAGCGCCAATCTCAGCCATGGCGGCGAGTGTGGAACACCGGCGGCAAGTCATCTTTTCGTCCACTTTACTTTCTTCACATTTACATTCTAAATACTACAGATAACACCCCCTGTACTTTCCTTGGCGTTATTGTCTGTTAGTTCTCATTAATATTGTGTCTAACAAAGATAAACGAGCCCTTGAAAAATCATAGCTTTCCTTGAACCATTAAACAGTGGCTCGCACTGATGTTTCGTGCAGTGTGCTATCAGGTTTGTTAATCAGCCATTATTTCGAATTTTTTCTGGTGCTCTCGTAATCTCACATTGGCGCGCCTTCTAGTTTTTCCGTTTTAGGTATCGCCGCGTGGCAGAGGTACCTGGTAGACTACAAAACCACGAATGCTTACACGTTCGCGTTATCGTATGCAATAAATCCTCATTTTATAATCAGCGCTGTTCATCTCTACTTCGTCATTCGAGTTGCATTTTGCTCTGTGCAAGGCAAGGGAACAATGCCACCGTGGCTTCAGTGTGGCAATCTTAAGCGGTCTTGATTCCCAAAAATAATACGAAGGCTTCGCCAGCTCTTGTGACTAAGTTTGTATTTGAATTTGCCACACGAGATAAGCTGACATCATCTGCATGGATTGTAAATTCGGCGTTGTACCACTGCCTGCGATCTCGTCAATGAAGATTATAAACTGAAAAGATTCCAACATGCTTCCCCGCGGCACGCCACATTCAACCTGTTTTTCATCTGAGCATTATAACTGCATACTTTACAGCCCGAGATCGGCGTTGTAAATAGGATGAGTATGAGGAACGCGCTATGCATGTAATACATTAAATTTTGGCTTTTTCAAAAGAACACGTGGTTGACAAAGGAAAGTGCTTAAGAGAAGCCCTAAGAATAAGACTGCCATTTTTTACTGTAAGAACGCGGTACTGTTATGTCCTTCTGAGGAAGAAGACCTCAGCAAGACTAGTGCGCGTATACAACTGTCTGTCCACTATCCCTGGCGGGTGGAGGTAAATATGAGCATTATTAGAAGCGGGCAAAAACCTTCGCAGGTGGACAGTCTTCTTAGCCCAAAAAGTCATGGACCTTGACCATCTCCTTGGTCCGGTCGATCAAGTTGCAAGGCAGGCTTGAAAGCTGGGCTCTGCCACTGCGCTCTAGCGGACTACCTCATTTATAGCCTTGCTGAAAGCCGCCGCGACCGTTGTAAGCTACCAGACCATTAGCAGGGCGCAGCAGGTTAACCGCAGACTAAAGGGGAAATCTTATTTAGTACCGGTGCCTCGGCTAAAACGCTAAACATTTCTGCACACTCATCGGCTCAGGGCAGCGGGGATGTAGAGCAGCGGCGATTACGTAGGTTTTCAAAGAAGAAACAAAATGAATTTCCTGAAAGCGCATTTGATCAGTCCATAAAACGCTTGCCGATTCCCGTTCATGCTTGCGTCACCGGTGATGTAATTAGCAGGTCAGACAGAACAGCATAAAAGCGTGAGAGAATGCTCTAACGTTAGTATCACCCCTGCTCAGCATTAGCCTCCTCTGCAATGCGGAGCGCACGGCGCGAAAGCGCCGCATAGTAGGCCTGCACGGCAGATGGCGTGCAGTGCGCGGTCTTGAGACGCGGAACACAATCTTCACAGCAGAAGCATAGGACCGACACGTTATAAGATTTCATTATATAATTGCATGATCGCTCTGTTGGAGGACAACTTCGCCTCATTTGTGTTCCCAGTGTGCAGCCAGCAATGACCACCGTCGGAAGTTGGAAGGGGGGCTCAGGAAACTGCACCCCCCTCCCCGAAAGGATACGCCTATGGTGGCGTATGTGGTCACGAGAGGTGAAACGAGTAGGACGACGAGTTGGTTGACGGTTGACATATGTTAGCGCAAACAAAGAACACGTTGAAGCTAGAGTTGTTGTAGGCATTTCACATTAAAACGAGAGAGACGCGTTGTAGTACTCATACGTCGGTTTGTCTTTTTTTAAAACGAGATTCAACTCTCTAACATATCGATGTGATTACATTTTGCCCATACTGAAGCCCACATGCGCGAACTGTTGCATTCACTTGGCTTACGTTTTCGGATTAACAGTTAAAGGACTTTACTGCTTCCTACTCTTTCTTTCTTTCTTTCTTTCTTTCTTTCTTTCTTTCTTTCTTTCTTTCTTTCTTTCTTTCTTTCTTTCTTTCTTTCTTTCTTTCTTTCTTTCTTTCTTTCTTTCTTTCTCTTTCTTTCTTTGTGCTAACATGCATCCCTTATATTTAGTAGTACAGTACACCGGGCTAGTTGGCATTCATTCATTATGTAACAGAACGAAAAGGACGAGAAAAACTTTCTAAGGCCTGTCCGGTCTTATGTGTGCCTTAGAAAGTTTTCCTCGTCCTTTTCGCGAAGGCCTGTCCATGTGTGCCTTAGAAAGTTTTTCTCGTCCTTTTCGCGATGTTACATAATGAATCCCCTATAGCTGTAACGAGGTACCCCAGCAGGCCTACAAATGAAGTCATATTAGCGAGGGACATTAGTTGCGCTCTGGTAAAAATGCTTGTCCCATCCCTGTTTGTCCTCTGCGTTATGCGGCGCGAAGTGATTGGTTACCGGCCGGAGTAATTTATTTGAACAGCGGCCAAGAGCCGCGCTTTTGTTTCGATAATGGTCACATTCATTCATTTGACCGTGCACGAACCTCCTCGCGCATTTGTTAAGGTAGCGCCAGATATGTGCTCAGAAGTTGCGCTTGCGCGTGGCATTGTACGGCTCGCTTATTTCAGACAAAGTGCTTCGATCGTGGGCCGACAGATGAGAAAGTAACGGCTGCTTCAGCCTCTGTTTCGAACTTAGTCTGGATTGCCGCCATTTTTGTAAAGTTCATTCGCACGCCGTGAGAACGCTAACAGCCTTCAAGCGCCCCAGAGATTGTACCACGTCGCCTCCGAATCGTGGCTTGAGTGCAGAGTTGTACGTAACGCGTTACGAGTAATCGATTCGTAGTATTCAATTACATTTTCTTGTAATTTTGTGATATAATCGATTGTTGTTTTTTTTTTCGAAACTGTAACGTTCTGGGAAATTCAATTACATTTTCTTGTGACTGATTACCGGTAATCAATTACTTCTTTATTTCCAAAATCAAGTTGTAACCAGTCTTCTACGGCAGTTCGCGTCGCGCAAAAATATGTAACCACTCTTTAGAGATCTCCCGTCCTGTGAGACGGGGGGTCCCCACCGAGCCTATTTTTTCACATTTTCCTCGGCCTAACCAGCAGCGCCTCACCCGAGCGCCAGCAACAGCAAAGCGAGACGCTTCATAGGGGGAACGGACACTAGAATCGAAACACTGCGCAACTACGAGCTGGCGTGCAAGGTGTTCCCGCGTTGTAGTAGACAGTCATAATTTAGCGTTAGCGTGACAGCGGGGGTTAAGAGAATAGCGTTACCCTGCCGCAAATGTTCGTTGCGGACAGCGCGTTTTAGTTTAGCGGGATAGCGTTTACGTGCCCAAGCTGCGACAGCGGCGTCATCTAGCGGAGGGTGTATGCGTTAAAGAAAGTGAAAAGAAAAAAAAAAACTGGGAATACCCGCCTGTATCCCCGCAGGCACCAATATTACTACCTTTTTAGTAACAATAAAAGTAAATAAGTATGAACCACGCACCAAAAGCGAAAATGTTTACGTTGCAGATTTGATTACACCCATCTTCTTGTTAGGCCTAGAAACATTAGAAATGGCAAGCGATTTCGAAAGGTAGGCTAGGTTATCTGTAATGCTCGGTCTTCGAAGCCACTTGGAGGCAAGTGAAGCCATTTTACACAGTCGTTTGCTACGAGCGAAGTGTATCCGTCCACATACATCAACGCTAAATTCAGTTCGAAGCGGGCGTCCTAAACCGCCGCCATGTTTTACGCACACTACGTCAATCACGCGAACGTGGTAACGCTGAATCTGAAAAATAGCGTGCGTACGGTTAACGCTACGGGTCGTTCTGCGTACTGCGCATGCGCATTTTGATTCCGCTAAACTATAACTGCCTATACCGCCCTTCCCTCCAGCGCATACACTGAGAGAATGTTCGTTGTAGCGGCTCACCTAATAATATCTGGGGTTTAACGTCCCAAAACCACCATATGATTATGAGAGACGCCGCAGTGGAGGGCTCCGGAAATTTCGACCACCTGGGGTTCTTTAACGTGCACCTAAATCTAAGTACACGGGCCTCAAACATTTTCGCCACCATCGAAAATGCAGCCGCCGCGGCCGGGATTTGATCCCGCGACCTTCGGGTCAGCAGTCGAGCGCCATAACCACTAGACCACCGTGGTGGGGTAGCGGCTCACCTCGTAACGAGGGAACGTGGAAGAGCCAGCAACGACAACATTAAAAAAGCAACTCCTGTTAAAAGTTAACAACGTGTAAAACTATATCGCGCAGAAGCCACAGTAAACTTCCCAGCCTTCACGCAGGCCTCCACGCTTCTCTCTACCATGCGAGCCACAGTAGTTCGTTGTAGTTTAAGCAAACTTGTGCTATTGCGTTACGGTAATAAAGCGTAGAAGGAAAGTAACGCGAAAGTAATCGATTACATTTCGGTAATTGCTCAGTTACTTTTCTGGCAATATAACTGACCACTGTAATCAATTACATTTTAAAGGAAGTAATTGTAATTGTTTCCTTATTTTTTGTAACGTCCACGGGTCTGCTTGCGTTGTGTGGATAGATCAATAGCGGCATCAGGCCTTTTGACGAAGTCACGTAAGAGTAATTTTGCAGAATTATAGAGCTTGATGAGTAGGGTAAACGTTACCTATACGAACACCGACTGGTAGCCTCAAGCAGTTATGCCTCGTCGGCAGCTTTACCGTTGTATATTTAGCTGTGGTCTAATTCTAGACTTTAAGGCGTATGTGATTTTTAGTCATAACGAGACAAGCAGGAAACATTTGGCTATACATCGGTGAAGGCTGAAGCCTCCAGAAATAAACTTTTCGATAAGGCTTCGTACTCTTGAAAAAAAAAAAAAAACAGACCGGTATTCAGGAAAGTGAGTGTTAAGCAAGAATTTTTAGTAAAAGGAATTTTCATCCAATCGTAGGCAAGCCCTTTAATTAACTGCCCCAGCAGGCGAAGAGCAATGAAGAAATTACGAACGAAAATCTTTGCGAATTCGCTCGCCATTTTTTTCTGGTCGGCCTTTTTTTTTTTCGCAAATGCGCTGCTTCTTATTAGCTCTCATGTTGTACTCGAATATCTATGTCGGGCTCGTTCAGACCTCTGAGACCGTATTACCAAGAGTTGTTCTTGAGCTTAGACATTATTCTTAAAAGCAGGTATACCAACCAACCACGATCTCTCGTGCACCATTCCCGAAAACGAATGGCCGGTGATTAAAAACCCTTAGGAGCGAGAAAAAAAATGTATGTATTCGACCCCCTAAAATCTCTAGCCCTGCCGTCCTGCAAAAGATACTGCCTTCATGCATAAGAACAGACTAGGTTTCGCTTGTCTCTAATGTTACGACAGACCAGCGCCTATGCTTAGGAATCGCTCGTTCTAGCGGGCTACTTCGCGTTAACGGGCCCCACGTAATGTAACACAGTGTCGTTGCAGTGCAGCTAGAAGAATCCTAACCCGCCATCTGTAGAGGGCGCAGACAATAAAACAAGGCTGAAGACAATAAAACAAGGCTGTAGAACAGCGTTTCTGACGCAATTACGTCGCCAAAGTATAGTCGAAATGACCTCCTTAATTAAGCAGTAACGCCGAAAGCACAAGATTGTTAGGCGGAGGAAAGATTGTTCGAACGTACGAGAGGACAAAAGTCGTAAACGACCCCCCGTATTACACGGATGTACTAAAAACCACTAGGTGGTGCAGCGGCATAAGTTATGCATCGTTGAATGGCCGTGATATTTTCTTCAGACGCTACATATTTTGGTTATAGTAATGTTGCGCACTGCATCCCTGTGGATGATATTTAATCACTGCAGCTCGAGTAAGTGAACCCGGACTAATGCAGAAGTCTTATTACTTTGTCACGCCACGTGCGAGGTTATTGCTTCTTGGAAGTTTGAAAGTCCCTCGCTGGCGACATAAAATAAGCACGCAGGAGGTGTGGCCGTTCCTCGCAGAAAACAAGGCGGGGCTACGTCATTAGCAGGGCAGTGGCGCGCCGTGGAGAGCACGCGTTCTTGTTCCTAACCACTATTGATATCCGTCGGAATGCCTTGCTGATGCCTAAATGTAACGGCAGCGACCGACATCTGGCAGTGTCGAGGGTCGCATTGTTGACTACCTGGACGTAAGATGTACTGCCAGTATGACGCACGCGTACGCGCACACAGAATTCTCCATTAGGGGAGGGTGAGTGGCGAGGTTTTAGAGCACCCCCGCCCCCTCCTTTTATTGGTCGGGTCCGAAGAAAACAGGCATCGAAATGGACGACAAAATAAAAATAAAGCGATGACATGCTTCTCATAACGTCCTGCTTTTGTTCCCCGGATTTCGAGGGGTAAACAAACGTGTGGATTAAAGGGGTCATGAAGCACCCCTTGGGCTTGTTGAAAAAACGCATCCTGCGGAAAGCTGACACGGCTATCTTCTCTGCCAAATATTACAGTCGTGCGCGCCGCCTAATGGCCACAAGCGGAGCGCGAAGTTGCCGTTTCCCCAGGCACCCTCTTTTCAAACAGAGGCCGGTTCTCACTCTCGTCGGTGGGCGGAGCGTCTGTCCGTTTACGTCGCGGATCTGTCCGTTTACGTCGCAAGAGACATAGCATGGTTATTGGCCGATAGCCGACGTAAATCGAGAGCGGCGTTCGGATCAGATGCGCTTCTTGCCGCGGGGTGCCGCCACTTGCCGGCGCCGCACTCCTCAGTACACGGTAGCCGCACTCGCGCAAGCGAATCACAGCGGGAGAGCGATCGCGTTTCATGACGCGCGCTGACGTAACTTCTTTCCCCCATGCCATCCCTCCCTGTCTAGCTTCCAGTGCGCTCGTCGGCACGAGAAAAGAGAGAAAGCGCTGGGAGCGTTCGCCAAACCCCCGTAACTCCGCTGATTCTTGACGGATTCGAGAAATTTTTGCGGCAATTGATTCGGGAGGCAGTAAACTCCGGTACTGAGGTCATTAGATCATTACTTGGAAAAGTGGTTCATGACCCCTTTAAGCAGTTCTCGGTATGCAACATGAATGGTAGACAGCCCCCACATATCGTGAAAAACCTGCATGGCCATAATTCTGCACTTCGGACAGTGACGGAGCAGGTCACTTTGAGTGAAGGTACGAGGCAGATTTGGTACCCCCTTAGGCGATCAGGAGGGGGGGGGGGCTCTCCTGATCCCGCCTACCCGCCCCCTCCCCTGCTCCGCAAGCCTATGGGCGCACGGTCGATCATGCCTGCACCGCCCTCACGACTGTCCGACGGTGCAGCTCCTATCGCCATATCATGTGTGCCGCGCCACCCAAACTGTCCTAATCTCGTGACAAACAGCACTGAACGCGGAGCAAGACAAAACACATCAATCCGCCAGCCGTTTCGGCTCAGCGAGTGTCCTGGCACCTGTTGCTCACTTAGTGAACAGCCACAAACAGCCTGACACTGTGCTTCGAGCACCAAATCTCAGCACGGTGTCGAGAAAACTGTCGGGCTTAGATGAAGACACGTCCGGTGATACGACAGGCCGAAATTTCGCAAATTCGAGCTGATACTCGAACTTAGCAGCATCGAAAACCGACCCCGGCCTTGTTCATCGCACGGTCGTGTTAACAATGCGTATTGCAGGCCATCGTCGTCATGTAAAAGCCATTTTTTTTTGGCGCCCTACGCAAGTTATTTTCTGCCCTGTTACGGCACCAAGAAACGACTCGGCATGTCACACCGGTGCAGAGAAATATTACGGGCCACGTATCGAAGTGCGGTAATGCAGGGGCAGCCAAATTCGTAATCAATAGCGCCGTCGTATCTGATGAAAAAGAGAGTAGCAGGCCGGCCACTCTGCTTCCTCTTATCGACTGACCTGCTCTCTGGCATCGAACGAGTCGTCGCCCTAAAAGGAGTTTCATGTTTACCGACCAGCCACCCGTGCCGAGCTTCGATTCCATCGCAACCATAAGTCACCCTGTCCGGTGATAAGCAACGTGACTCCGTGCAACTCCAGGCGGCAATGTATGATGCACTACGCTCGTGCATTCTACACGGGATATGTCCCGCAGAGTCACGGCTTCTGTAGCCGCAAAACGCCGCAAAGGTGTACACCCGAAGGGCGCGGGATCGAATCCCGGCCGTGGAGGCTGCATTCTCGATGGAGGCGATAATGTTTGGGGCCCGTGTACTTAGATTTAGGTGCACGTTAAAGAACCCCAGAAGGTCGAACTTTCCGAAGCCCTCCACTACGGCGTCTCTCATAATCATATCGTGGTTTTGGGACGTTAAACCCCAGAAAAAAAAAGTTGTACATATATGTATATGTATGAATACATAAAGACAGTTTTATATTGGCATACTGTCCTTCAATGTCTACTGAATTCATGTCGTTGTGTTCGAGAAAAAAAGTCACACGATCCATTGTGCATCGAAAGCATTGCAAGCTCTGTGACGTTTCTGAACTTTACGTTGTTTTGCACTGCCTCCGGGATCTGCCCGCTTCTGACCCAACGGGGATCTCGTCTGATTAGGTCACCTGACCAAACAAGGATCTCATGTGATGACGTCATCATGTGACGCCAGCGCTCGGAGAAGTTCGCGTGTGCTTTTGGACGGAGCCTTGGGAGACTTTACGAGAAGTCTGCGGGACCTTGCGGCCTCGCAAAAGTCTCGTAAGGTCTCGTTTGCCTGACGAGCGCGAGGTGTCGCGCTAGCCTCGCAGACTGGATCGCCAACATAATCACTCAAGGTATAACAAAAGACCGATCCACCTCCTACCCCCCCCCCCCCCCCACCCCCGACCCTACCCCTTCCTGTATTCCAAACAGCAGGATGTCTCAAGGAACGAAGATAGTGGAACTTTGCGAAGGCGGCTACCGCCCAGCCGCCCTCGCACCATTAGCGGTTTTAAACACGAGTAGTGCAGCTGAACAAAGGTTCTAGTGTGAGCGCTATCATTACGGTTAAGGCCAGGTGGAAGGACGCTTAATATTATATTGCGTATTATATAGGTTAGTGAAAAATTTTCTAAGGAAAAAAGACAGCAACAATTTCCTTGTGACCTGTGGCAATAGGTCCGCAAAAAACATCGGAGCTGACTCAGGCTCACTCAAGGATTATATTTTGCTCTGAGGGCTCACTCGGACTCAGACTCACCAAAGTTTCCGCAACCGGACTTATTCGGAGTCAGGTTTACTAAACATTTTCTTAAACAGACTGACTCGGACTCAAACTCTCCACGATATGACTCAGCCGGACTTCCCCAGACTCAGACTCACGGCTTCACCTGAGTCTGAGTGAGTCACTCATGAGTCCATTAGCGTGAAATTGTATCTTTCGATCATGGTGTCAATGCTCTTTAAAGACAATATCTCCCATAATCGGTGCTCTACGATACGCTGTTTGATCTTGCACCTTCAACTACCAGTTATCATTGGCTTTATTCCATTAAATACATTTTTATGAAATACGCGAGTCAGACCACATATTTTTATAAAGAGTATAGTAAACGAAGACCCGTGGTCATATACGTCTTTACTGCATGATGGCTAGCTCTGAATCCCCCCTTCCTTACCGTCTCTCGCGCCTCGCCCGTAAGCCCATGCCCCACTTCTTTATTTTAAACAAAAGCTTCCCGTGAAAGAGTTTTTTGGGGGAGGTCATAGCATCCACCCCCCTCACTCACGCCTCTGATCAATTAATATTGAGGTGGCGCATGAATGCTGGTGCGTTCAAATATGTGAGAATAAACTTGAGTATAAATATAAACCAATATATTGTTGATAGTAATGCTGAAGCTAAGAAGACATGACTATGGGTCCACAACAGAAGGTGGAGCTCACTCAGACGCACTCAAGAAATATATTTTGCGCTTAGGGCTCACTCGGACTCAGACTCAGCAATATTTTCCTGAACCAGACTCACTCGGACTCAGGTTCGCTAAACTTTTCCTGAGCTGGACTCACTCAGACTCAATCTAACCAAAATATTACTCACCCAAACTCACTCAGACTCAGACTCACAACCTAGTCTGAGTGAGTCGACTCATGAGTGAGTTTGCCGACTTATGCCTGTCGCAAACGATGTTCTCAAGCTTGACAACAGTAAAGGACTTGCTTGGACAGCCGCTGACAGGCTGCCTAATTTGACACAGCCGCAGGAAAGGTTAAGCGAGTCAAACGACGTCCCGTCGAACTTGAAATTGGCGACAGCGCTAAGGCAACTGCGGCTCGTTTCAACCAATTCGTAAGCGGCTGTCGCTTCCGTTGATACTCTTGACACGTGGCGGCAGACCACGACCGGCTGAACGCGATGCCAAATTTGGCATCTTCAAGCGCCTAGGGTAATCTTTTCGCCATCGATAACGTTGGCATTTTGTGACAGTAATGGAAGGAGCAATGGTTCTTAGATTGGACGTGCGAGTGTGCAATTTTTTTTTTGTTACGCACGTTTTTTGTAACGAGACAGGCTGAAAAGCGAGGGGCTCCCATGGTTCAATCAGGCTACGCAGAAATGACGACGCGTACGCGGAAACACGAGACTAGGCGTAGCTACGCTTCTCTAGTTACGTGCACCACGTTCGGAGCGCTCGTTTTGGGCGGATACAGGCTGAGCTGGCGCATCCGATTGTTCGCAACTTATGTGTTTTAACATTTGCCTTTACTCGAAAAAAATGTATCGCTCATATGCCGTAATCTTAATGAAAACCGGCATACAATGAAGCGAAGGAAGGTGTAGAGTACGTTATTTGAGACAACTTGCCGCCGGTAGGGAACCGAACCTGCAACCTTCGGATCCGAAGCTTGTAGGCTAGGTCCATACCGGCGGCAAGTGTCTTCTCATCCACTTCAATTTCGTTGCATTTAAACCATAGTTACTACAACACACTTAAGAGTCTGCAAATGATGACCCCTATACCTTCATTGGCTTCATTGTCTGCTGGCTTTCATTAAGGTTTTGTCTAACAAATAAAAACGAGTCCCTAAATTCCCCTTATTCCGCTCATTCATGTGCCGTAATGTTCTTTATGAACTAACCTACAAAGCAGAGACCCACAAAGCATTGTGAAACGTTCTTAATGTCCCGGTTGATTCACTGGCAGCTCTATAAAGCTTGCCTAAACATTTGAGCTTATTCAAAGAAAAACGCACCACCTTTTCGCGCAGTTTAGGCGTTGCGTGTGGTGCACGGAATATGGCAGTCGAGGGAGTGCGCGACCGAAGCTGTTTGCATTGGCGCAGCGGTGAGACTCCACGATGAACAAATATGTCGATCTTTCTTTCGTCCCGCCAAATAGAAAATGGTTGGAGCCGCGAGTCCGTTTTCGAGAGTGAAAACTTCCGTAAGGACAGCGAAAGGCGGAGGCTTCGTGTTTCCAACAAGAGCTGCTTTTCACGCTGTCGCAGAAGACTCAACGCCGTCCAAGCGTTCACTTTTTTATCCTTAGGTCTCTCGCGTCCGTGTTTTCCGCTTACCCTGGCGTGGTCGTCGATATTGCGAATGCGGGAACCTAGCTGAATTCCGGAGCATTTCTTCTTTCTTTCAACCTTCATTACTTTCCCTACGTTTTTTTCTGTTTTTTTTTTTTCATTGGACTCATTTTAAAGCTGTGTCCGTTTGCCTTTGTGCGGTTTATACTTTCAATGCTGCTGCAGGGAAACCGAAGAGGCGTTCTAAATGTGAAATATCTTTATCGAGTGTACCCACTTTCTCCTACCATCTGTTCAACCGCTTGCGCACAGCAGATGAACATGCGAAACGTCACGGTAGCGCCCAAATTGCCGGTAATACCCTGTGCGATTCTTTGACTTAGCCACTCTCAGCTTGAGGGAAGAAGCACGCGCTTATACAGGAGGATAGTAATTCTTTCACGAGAGGTGGTTGCCAGGGGCGTAGCCAGAGATTTTTTTCGGAGGGGGGGGGGGGGGGGGGGCGTTCAACCATACTTTATGTGTGTTCGTGCGTGCGTTTGTATGTGTACGTGGATATATACGCAAGGAAAATTGAAAATTTTCGGGGGGGAGGCGGTTGAACCCCCCCCCCCCCCCTTTGGTACGCGCCTGGTGTTTGCGGACGTTTTGATCTATTGCTGATTGACGCTACATTCCCAAAGCGAGTTAGGTAACGACACTTACATAAACAAATAAAAGCGATGCTCGTTCCTCATCGCTTTACCATCATCGTCATTATTATTTACGCTCTTCCTGAAAGGCGTTCCTGCCTGGGCACTACAAACGAAGCAGAGAGGGAGGGGGGGGGGGTGGATATATAAAATAACGGAATAACACAGCGAAGTAAAGAAGGATATGTTCAAACGTTTTTGCTTTACATGGTACATGGGTTTTCGAACAGCGGTCACAGACGACATATCGCAATTTGGCGCGAGAAATTGAAATAACGACCACAGATCACACAGGTAAAGTACGATGAAATATGTGGTTTGCTAATTAAACCAATGTGCCAATAACGAGTCTCGAAATTTCGACAGATCACGTTCAACGGCGATCAATCATGTATTGTATTCTACGTCGCTCTAGGCACAAACGAATATTTAAAGGCAGAATACGTCAAGAAAGCTGCATACTAGACAGTTATTGCTGAGCTGAGTTTACGCTCCTCTCCGCACAGGTGTAGCGGCCCGAGCAAGTGCATACATCTGCATAGATTTCGCGTTTCTAACAAGCGCGTCTTGTCGATAGGCGGTCGTCTTGGCCGCAAACTCTTCAAACCTACTGTGCTCGAAGTATGTGAGCGTAAAGACCCTCGACGGTCGCCATTTTGCAGCTCAGATGTCCTGTCGCCCTCGCTGTATTACTAGAACGAAAACAATGATACCCAACATCGATGCAACGAACCAATGAAACCACAATACTAATTGGCATTCAATAATTTATAGACGAAGTATTTACACACCTGTCTTGATGAAACATCATGTAGAGTGTTTAATAATTAAAAAGCCGCAGTTTCGCTGCAAGGGAGGAATAACGAACGCAATAGCAACACATTGGGATTTTGTACGAAATAAGGCAAGCTTCTTGAGGATGCGCTCTGGCGTAAATTTACAAAACGCTGGTCTAAGGGAATACGGCTGCCACAGCAAGCGAAGTGGTTTTCGTGCTGTCTGTCGTCTCTACGCGTAGCAAGCGGTGAGAGCACACCACGTACAAACGTACGAGCCATCTACCGATCTGTGTCGAGATGGCGCGTACCAGTCCTCGCAACTGCGCCCGTTTGATCAGAGTTCTCAGTTGCTGTGCGAGCGATGCAACCCTCCCACCAGCGCTCATTCATGCTCCTTCGCCCGACGGAAGGGACCGGCGGCTTTCATCTCTGCTTCAGCCGCGCCCGTCGGTAGCCTTCGCAAGCTTTCGCTCTCACATAGAAAGCACGGTGCGGGAGGCGTTGTTATTGATTTGAACTATATACAGAGCATGACGGCGACTGCGACTGCAGAAATATGCCACGAGTGTCCATATAATTGCGATCGCAATAAAACGCGGCACACGAGCCGCATGACGGCCCACTGTTTTTTGCACCATAACTGAGCGCAGGGGACTTCAACTTGAAGCATGATCATGGACGATGAAAGCGAACACCTTTGCGTCCCATTCTGAATATATTTTGTCCCCTTCAATTAAGCAACGCCCACTGGTGACGAAAAAACTCTGTGCCAACATGCGGGCCGATAACAGCGTTTCCATTTCTGAACGCTGTAGGCCTACGCAAGTGCAATCATCTCTGACGCTTCAAACTTATATGCGCACGTGTCATCTTCAACGACCACTGTGTACTCTCCCTAGGCCTGAATAACGAGTTTTCACGCACACGTGGCCATTGTGGTTATCGCTTCGCTCTGTAAACTTTGAAGCCCTTCGTGAGAGTGATTCTTCAAAATAAACGACGTCTCTCATCACTTGACTGCACGTCATGGCTTTGTGAGCCTACCGAAAAGCTTGAAACTTTCTCCAGCCTCCTCGGCTGATGCAGACGAACGACCGACTCTTTCAATGCCACGTGGTCTTGACGCCCACATGACGCCCACTCCGCGGCATGGAAAAAAATGTTTCGAAACGGACGCGCGCCACTTAATCTCGGCAAAAATATCCCGGCTGAGTATGTGGACGCTAATGCCCTTAACTCACTGTGTACAATTCAGTACCCACGCATACACGGCACATTAATGAAGCGCACGCGCGCGTAGAGGTAAGGCCCTAGTGCAGGTTAGATGAATAAAACGGAAAGAACAATACAGGGTGTACGATCGAACATAGCTCGAAACAGCGCCAGGCATAGAAGTCAATACAACGGGGCACAGCTAAACGAGCTTGCCACTCTGACGCACTACCAGCGCCCTCTTGTTTGTCTTACTTGAAATACTCGGACACGCATAAAACAAGCTGGCATGGTCAGTTCAAAAATAGGGTTCGTTTACATTTTCTGCGCATACTTGAGTGCTGTAAAAAGAGCACCAGAAAGGGGAGGTGGAGGTCGATAGTTTGCCCCTTTTGACTTCTTCTAATGAGCATTGCTTTCAGTAGTTGCCTTCTACAAAGGTACATATTAATAGAGATCCGTCGTATGGCTACTGCTATTCCTACTCGGGCAGAGGTTATTGATGCTCGATACGTTCTTTAAGACGGCGTAATTATGATGTTACGGACAAAAATACTAAGCATAAATAGTGTTACAAGCGACCGGATGTCTCAGCGTTCAGAATTACCGCGGAGGAAGTTCGAAATAAAATGACTGTTTGGCTTTGAGATACCAGAATAACATTTATTTCTGCTCAGAAGATCCCGCTACACCGTCATTAGATGGGAACGCAAAAAACGGCCACCCTCTGCACTAAAACGCTACGACTACGCTGTATCACGATGATGAAAAAACAAACTGAAAGGCGTTTTCTGAAGAACTCACGATGCCTGGTAGAAACGTCCAGGCACAATAACTACCCCTCCATCTTATTTTGGCTGAAAGATGGTAGCATTGCTCCACTGACGTAAAACTATTGTACAGGCGCTAATGAACCAACGCCTCCTATAAGCGAGGCGTTTCGTGAACGCGCTAATGGGAAAGCTATTGCATGGCTTGCAATTCGGTTATGAGGATATCCGATCTCCAAGTTACTTTTCGTAGTAGTAACGAAAGTGTCTCACTTTCAAGAAGTATGTCACGTTCTGTATTTCCAATGTGTGTGATGTGTTTGGAACGGTTAGCGAGGACTACTACAGATGGCGCAACGCGTCCTGCGCAGGAACTAGCCGCACAGTCGGTCACATCGTGTGTTCCGCTTCCGGGACTCCTTTGTGCGTCGCACTTCAGTGTGTTCAGCAGTTGAGCCACGGACGCTGACGCGTAGAGACGTCGTGTTACAATGTGTGTAGCGCCAACTAAGCCTTATTAAACAGTTTCACTGTTATGCTGCGGGTCTTCCAGATTTCAGCCCAAGCCTGACGTTTGGCGCAGTAAACGCCGGACTTCTGCCAAGCCAGCCAGGCTGAACTCTTCATCTGTTCGAGGCCATTTTCACGGTTCCGGCAGTGCACAGCCGCATTTGCGTATCGCACAATTTGCGCTCTTGTAATCACATCGGAAAGAAGAGAGATTCAGGAGCCCTTGGCCAATCGGGGAAGTAGGGGCAAGCGAAGTATGGCGTGGGCGTGCGTGATCTACTAGCTTTCTTTCTTTCTTTCTTTCTTTCTTTCTTTCTTTCTTTCTTTCTTTCTTTCTTTCTTTCTTTCTTTCTTTCTTTCTTTCTTTCTTTCTTTCTTTCTTTCTTTCTTTCTTTATCTTTTTCTTCTTTCGTTTCTTGGCGGCGAAAGTTTGTCGCAAGTTTGCATTCCTCTACCAGCTCACTTGCACTGCTTCGTACCCGTAGATATTATTTCACGATGAAAATGTCCGTCAGAGCCTTCGACGATGTACGGACAGTTACTGCTCATTAAGACGCTATAGGTGGTGCCCTATTTGGCGTGCATGGTAGGTGTCCAGGTTACGCGCAACGTTTCTTTCTACAGTGCATGCACTGTGTTATACTTCCCAAACTTGTCGTAAGGCGTAATACGGTGCGTGCCAATGTCAGCGGCGCGAGTTTTCAGAACTGGGCCGTTTAGGCGGCGAGTCCTACTACCTGCTGCAGCTCGAAATAAAATTCATTCCTCCTTCTCCTCCTCTTTTCAGAGCTGGGCGATGGATCCCTCCGCAATAACAGTATTCTAATCAATCGAAGGCGAGACTGGCTGAAGAAAAGAAATTACCCACACAATATCCCTGTTGCTCAAGACTAGCACGAGCTCAACACGTAGCGTACCACGAGTTGTGCCGAGGAGTACTGTGGCGCCGATGAAAGCGTGGGCCGAGACCTTTTACCAGATGAAATATGCAAGAGAATAGGAACATGTGCTCTCATCGGTGAGGAAGAAGCAAAATCAAAAAGGGAAAGAAGGCTGGGCGGATGACCGCAGGCAACAGGTCGCACAGCAACTCTGAGGGCTCTGACGCTTGATGCAGGTATCGCGTGTCGCATCCGTCCGGATATCGGATTACTGCCACGCGCTTTGACTTCCAGGCCTCGTCACGATGCGCGGCAAACACTGGCCCACCAGCTTCGAGGTGACCCGCGAGTCATGCTGTCGCGAGGGTGGAAAACACGGCACGATCGAAGAGCTCTTTACAAGCGTGCTTTGTGTTGCCCTCTTACCTAACCGTAGTTGAGCCCACTGCGTCATCCGACTGAGGGCGGTGTCGTGTTCTTCCAGGCCGGTGTGTTTTCGTTAGTTCGAGGGCACCGCGTAGACGAGATGCGTCCGGAGAATACCGAGAGGAGAGCCCAGAGTGCAAAGGTGATGAAGTGGTCAGCCGGTTCACGGATGCGAATCAACACGGACGACCTCTCAAGCCGAGGGAAGTGTTGTGACAAATTAGTGTGGGAGACTATTTCCCCCGCGGTCCATCTCCGATTGCTGTGTTGCCGGGTGCACACCGACACGGCAATCAGAGAGGCCGGGCGGAAAACAATTATTGGAGAGTCTCCTTGCAATAAGAAGGAAGCAGAAGGGCTAAGACAGTTCACGGGCACGCAATTATGTGAGGAAGCAGCTCAGTGATAACGTAGCGCAAGAGGTGTGCACAATGCCCACTGCTGGATTCTGTTTGCTCGTTGTATAATCGCTGGTGTCTGGTTGTTGACATGAATGTTTGTTATTTTTAAGCCTTAAAACTGCGACCCATCCCGAGAGAATCAACCTATGCGTGCCCCTTAAAAAAATGTCTATTGATCATTTTACCTCACCGGCAAGTTGGCAATATACGTTTGTTTATCGCATTGATATGGAATATTTTATTCGAGGGTATAAATACAAGGAGATTCGATCTTAACTGAAACAATCTAAAAAAACTTGCGTCCTGACGAAAGTGGAGGCGGACACGTGGCAATGGGTGTCGGCGTGGGTTCACCCACCTGTAAGCCTGTGATGACGGCCCAATCGCAATAAGTAATGCTTAAATTGTGTTTCTTACCTTCCAAAACAGCCGCAAATACTTCTTGGAGGCACGTTTACCTTTCGTGTTATGATCGATTCCCGCGAAAGAGGAATCAACAATCATTTTTATCATTATACACGAAAGGCAATCTCGCCATTTAGGTAACTCACGAAGCAGCGATGAAAGGCGAGAGCAGAGAAAGGAAAATTAATAAGATGAGAGAAACTGAGGTCAACGAACGGCCGTGCACTTGCTTATTAAACAGAGAGCAAGGCGAAACAGAATACGAATTGCTGTTACCGAAAGTCATCGTCCTCATTGTCAGTGCATAGATGTACTGGGCGTTTTCTTGCGTGGGCGCACTGTTTACTCTATCCTACTGTTCGTGTTCTTCTCCACCATTGTTCTTCTCCACCGTCTATGAACAGAAAGAGCCTAAGTATAGCCAAGAGTGAAAGGAAGCACGAAAAAGGAGAGGAAATGAATGAAGAATCATGAGAGCTATCCTGGCAGGACAAGCCCGTACAAGAGAAATACAAAAAGAGCACAGATAAAGGGTCAATCAGAGTCATTACACCGCGAGCTTGTGCTTTGATCTCAGTTCAACGACAGCAAGGTAAAAAAGAAGGCCGACATTGTATAATCTGTCATGCGTAGCCAGCAATACTGCCGGTGCAAGTCGCAACAAGACGTAGCAGTAGGCCGGGGCAAACTGAGGCTGAGAAAATATGTCCCGTATGAAAAGCGACGGTCGTGTGGTGTGTCAGCGGCAGCGTCGCTGTCTACCGGAATGTGCTACGACCATGCCTACAGCACACACACACACACAAAGAAAAAAAAAGAGAGGGAGAGAGAAAGGAGAGCTAAGTAGCCTACCATAGTCTCGTTCCATTGACGAACTAGTTCTCTGTTTGTAAACAGAAAAAGACCGAACATGCAATATACATTACGATAAAAGGCCTAAACTCAAAGCCAGCTCGAGAACCAATCGGAAAGAATGGCGTATCGTGTGGAAGAACATGCCACTGAGCAGGAACCAAGACGGTGAATGTTGCCGAACATTTAATTAAACACCAAATAGGGCGATTGAGGCAAGGACCCTAACAAGCAAAGTATGGTCGAAGATACATTTTATTGGCCCGAACTCCTGGTTTCGCGAGTCGGCATGTTAATAGCAATACGAGAAATGTGAGAAGTTGAAAGGACGCAACGCGCCACACCGTTTATTCGCGCTGTCTCTCCAGCTTTTGGAATGAATTTCACGTCTCGCTCTATATTCCTCCTGGCGAACACGATTGTGGCGACGGGAACCAATCGGTGGAAAAGCACGCGAGGAAACGAGTTTCGAAGCACAACACACAGCGGCACTCCCGTGACGTGTATTTCTCTCCGGACTCTTGTTCTTTTTTTTTTTTTTTTGCTCCACTAGATCGCCCGGAGAACGGCCTCAGAACACGACTGGGTACGGCGCGGGCATTCGGAAAACTCGATACGGGACAGTTTCCTCGCCTCCTTTGGCTAGAAGAACACGGCTGCGACGCGTGCGACGCCACGGCGGTCACTTCGAGGGCTCCATTCCGAGCGGCCGCCTCCGACAGCGGCACTTATCGCGTGCCATTCCCAAACTGTACGTTCCACTTCTTCCATACTGATGAGGACGCGTTTACGACGCTGGCAAATAAACTGCCCAGGAAAAGAAAAAAAAAGAGAGAGTGCGTTATGATTTGCTTTGTTCCGTTCGCCGTTCCAGGCTGTCTGTTGGCCGGCAACGGCGTTCGAGAAGCCGATCACGTTTTCACTCGGAGGAAAAAAAAGAATGGCGCCTTCCTTTCTTGCCCGTGATTCGCAGGGAGTCCGGGCTCGGCCCGACGACTACGGACGTTATCAGGCCCGCCGCGTTGATGACGACGTGGTGTGATCGAGTCGGAAGTCAAGTATCCGGCGGTTATGGCCATCGGCGTCCGCCTCTGCTGATCCTGTCAGCGGTCGACCATTCTTCGGAATGACACCGGTGCGGTGGCTGTGACACGGTTGAGTGGGAGAAATATAAGGAAAAAGAAAAGACGCCGGTTTATTTCGCCACGCACTTTCTCGCAAACGGCGCGAATTCATCGTGCGCTTCTGTGAATCGAAATGCTAGGGAAAACGAAAAAGAAAGTAACGCGTTATAACGAATGCGAAGAAGGCGCAAGTGGTGAGTGCAATTTGCAACCTCGTTTCACAATTCATTTCAACGAGAAGAGTGAAGAAGCCATTTCTTGACGGAGTACAGCGTAAAGACGGTTCTTTATTGTACGGGCAGTTTCGAAACGATCCCCTCCGTTCATTCGTTAGCTAACAGCGACGAAAGCGTCGCAGTGACGGGTTAGAAGGGCAGTAACCCTGGAAAGAATGAAACAGTGTATTATTACTTTTTTCTTGTTGCTCTGGGACTCGGAGGAAAACTTGAAGTATTGCCCCCTGAAAAAAGAGTGAAAGTGTGTAAGTATGTGAGTCGCGAATTCTTAAAATGTTGGGAAGAGAGTTGTTAGGAGCGAGCACCTAGCTTTCTCCGCAATTGCATGCCGTGCCAGATTGCACAGACCGTCGATCTGTCAGGAAGCTATGTGCCAACAGCCGGCGATCTTCTTCGAGTGTTTTCCATTTCGACGATGCTCATTGCTAGCGTACTAATTTGTTTAGCGGTACTTTTACACTTTTGCCTACTGTAAGAAATGAAATTTCTGTAATATGAAATCAAATAATAGACTAATGAACTTAGAATTATTGCCGTGCCCGGAATACAGGTCTCATGCGACGTTACGATAACTTCGTCCTTTTAGTTTCAAGAACACCAACACACATCGAACAGAAGAAATGCAACCGCGACGTTATTTTCGTTATTGGTTTCTCTTATAGGCTTATAGTAACTTTCAGGAAGGGTGCGTGCAGAGTTATAAAGCAGTAGTATAAATTTTTTTTCGTTAGTTGGTTCGAACGAATGTGCATCCTTTAGAGTTTAGTATGAGACTGCGCGAGTGGATCAAGAACACAAAGGAAAAGGAATACAAGCGCTGACTGCCAAGTGAGAGTTACTGGAAGCAAACCGGCAATATGTACAGGTCGGTCCACTGTTAAAGGGAACACTCGAATGAGCCCCCTTCATTTTGCTGGCCCCCTCATTCCAAGTGGATGTGGAAACGTTGTTCGTTCAAGGTACTGGTCTGTCAAAGGGAGTCGGAACTGTCAACCACCAGTAGTCTTATGTAAATCTAAGCCACTGTACTGTTGCAAGAGAGCGATATCCTGACATGCCCTGAACGCAATTGTTCCCTTTAACAGTGGACCGACCTGTACATTCACGGCATAGGCACACGTATATCAGTCGGCATTACTAGAGCGAAACGTACGATGTTTCTTTTAATTAAAAGGCTTGTCTCTTTCTGAGATGATGCCTGACAGGGAGCACTGTCAAATTTGCTTGGTCTTTTCGAATGCAAAAGGACGCTATTATTTCGAAGTCCTTGTTTTTTTAGCAGCGAAGCTGTTTTAGCTCCGCGTAAAATGTCGTGACCCAAAATTATCATCATCATGAACCGGCACGCGCTCTCTTCGTCCTCTTCTTCTTCATCTCATCCCTAAACGAGTGCGCCGATTTTTTCCGGCGTATAGCAAGGCGCAAGCACAAAGAGAAGGAGAGATGCGAGGCTCAGGAGGAGGGCGAAGAAAGAAAGAGAGAAAGAAAACGTAGAGGCAGAACGAAAGAAAGATATAAAGAAAGGGAAAATCTTTTCGAAAGAACGTTCCTCATGAGGCGGCGCGATTCGAGCTCTCGTACTCACCATCCGAAGGGGAGGGCCTTACCCCTCGGCTATCTGGGCGTGCTGACAGGACATAGCATAGACTTGTATAGTATCTTACAGCAAGGGGGGTAGAAAAGGTGGGAAACGCTGAGAAGGAGAGACATGACGGTGATGAGGAGGGAAAGGAGGAGGGTAGAGAGCAATGCATAGCATATAAAGAATAACGAAGAGAGAAAGAAAGAAAGAAAGAAAGAAAGAAAGAAAGAAAGCGAGAGAAAGAATAAAGAGAAAGAGAAAGCAAGAAATAGAGACAGAGTGACACAAAGGTAGCAACTAAATAGAAAGAAATAGAAAGAGAGAGAGAGATAGAAAGAAAGAAATAGAAATAAACAGAGAGAAACGAGACAGAAAGAACAGAGAGAAAGAAAGAGAAAACTAAAGAGAAACAAAGAAGGTGGCCCAGCTCTATGGAGGAATACAGATAAATAGAGAACTATAGGTTTGCGCGACTTAGTGCAAACTTCCCAAATTCTTGCTCTTCCTTTAAACTTTGTTTACTTAAACGAGACAGTACACGGGTACTTGTTACAGTGCTCAGCCAAAGGACTTACGCATTCATTCTTCGCGTTACTACAGTTCTGAGAAGCCCAACAAATAAAACGCTGCACAGTATGGCCGACATAAGCTTCTCCACAGCCCACAGTTTCCCAATAAAGCGCAGGTGAGCCAGCTTTTGCGGCTAGCTGTGCACAGGGGTCTTTTTCTTTCGCTTTTATTCGGTTGCATACTACGGATGGCTTCAATGGGGCACTCAATGTGTCTCAGACGGGTAATTGCGATTTTACATGTATAGCGAAGGACCTGTACGTAAAATTGCTCCTCTCTTTCCGTATTTCTTTACTTCATATTCAATGTTGTAGAAGCTCCGGAACGTTAGCGAATGATTGTGAGATATTTGAGATCACGACTTCCGCTTCTTAGGTTAGCTTAGCGTGCCACTCGTTCATTTCGGACGGAATTTTCTCTCCATGAAAGTTTGCCTGACAAATACGTCTTCGACTGATTCCCTATTTCACTAAGCTCTGCGCGAGAACGCCTGCCGTTTGCGAAACGCTGCTGCAAAAAGCCAGCATAGCGAAGCTCTACTTCGCCGTAAGCTATAATGAACTGCGCTGAAAGCACGTGACTGTGAAGCCTAACGTGTGCTTTCACAAGCTAAGCATTTGCTGTCACTTTGTGCTGAGTATTGCGTTCAAGACGAACCGAGCGCAGCATCTTCGCTTTTCAACGCTAGTAACAGTTGTTTCGTAGTCTGAGGAGACATGTATGGCGGACTCGTAAGATTATTCGTGCAGGGTGAGAACCAAAAGCTAAACCATGGTTTTTGTCGTCGTTTTTTTCGCGCTGCTTCTAGTTTTCGCATCATGAACCGACTCGCCCAAACCTACAAGTTGTTGCTAAACCATTCTTTTGAAACTTGGTTCTTGCGTCATTTTATACCTACTTCAACGAAGAAGAAGAAGAAGCAGTTTAATGAAGAGAAAGGAGGATCGGTCGTTTGGGACAGCGCTTCTCAAGCTGTACTTTGGCCGTTAAACAAAAATACAGTACTGAACAGTCGTGGAAGTCAAGAGGCTGGTTCTAGCTTTGATGTTTTTTTTTCGACAGTTGTAGCATTTTTTTCTTGTCTTCAAATCAATGAGAGTGCTTGGTTTTTTTTACTGTCCCATAATTATGCGAACCAAACGACAATTCTCCCTGAAGGCTTTCGGTAAAAGATTACGCTAGAAAACAAGGAAAAAAAAATATAAAGAGGACGCAGTTAAGCATGGAAAACACAAAGAAGCGACGCATGAAACAAAGTTTACAGAGCGGTTGTTACCAACGGCTGGCGCTCCTGCTAAATGATGTGAAGGCTACGCCGCGCAAAACATACCATTGCGGTGAAGCACGCTTTCCCGCAAATGTCGAAATTTAAGAAATTTGAGGGGCAGTTTTCCTTCTAGATTCTCTAAAAGGTTTGATTTTCCCTTAGGTTCAACTGCTTTTGAGCACCGCTTTATCAAATATGAAGCTTCAAAGTGCCTAGCACAGTGATTAACGATAAATGCGTGCGCTAAAACCTAATGAAGAGCCTGACAACTGAAATCTTAAAGTTATTGGGTTTCAGTATTCCAAACGGTGACTATGCGGAAGTGGGCCAGTTATACACCCGCGCTTCATTATTTTGAAAATGTACAGTGTTCGGAAGAAACAAAATAAGCACAGAACGCGTGTTTTAATTAGTTATGCATTTGTGTAATAAAAGCAACGTGGTCTTAGAAAGATGTTAGTAGCCGCCCGGGCATTAAAGAAAGAACCTTGGTTAACAACTGTTCTTCTGCGGCAAGTTGGTACGATTTAATAAACATGATTATTGGGCGCTAAAAGAAAAAAGACGTGCAGAGAAACACACCAACACACACAGCGCCAACAGCGGAACCGGTTTTGATGAAAAAGAAACATGGGAAGTGGTGCCGTTCTATCAGATGCGCAATATAAGGAATGGGACGTAAGAATGCAGGTTTATATTTGTACTTGAATGTGTGCTTCAAACAACTGCACTGCTGCATCGTGCAACGTGATTGAGGTATCCTTTACGAACGTGGTACCTTTTTCTTTTTTTTAAGAAAGCGTGCCTACAAAGTTTACTGTGACGGAATAAAAGTACAAAAGAAAATTTACATGTCTATTTTTGACACCACCACTTACTATTCATAAGTACAGGCTATCGAAAAAAAATGCTATCCAGTGGTGATTATTACTTCACACTGCACGAACTTCCCCTAAAATGCGAGTGTTTTGATCAGCAGGCCAACAACATTGAAAAAAGAATCTTGGTCTCCAACGCAGCCGAAAACTGACAAGCGTCTGATCTTGATGTCAGAGTCAAAATTTAAAGAAATGTCTACTCCCCGTGGAAGTTTCGGGGCTGCGGCTTTGCGCTGTTAAGGGGGACGCCACGTGTTCGATTCCCGGCGATATATGGCCGTTTTTGATGGGGGTTAAATGCGAGAACTCTCACGTGGATGGATTCAGGGGCACTGGCGAAGTATCTTACGTAGCCAAAATTATTTCTGAATCACCCACTACGGCGTTCCGCATGGTTACGTCGTTGTTTTTGCACGCACGACTCCGGAATAGACTTATATAACCAGTTTTGTGTAGAGATAGGAGTCTTTTTATGGCCATGGTGGCGTAGCCGTACCATAAATTTTGTTATATCAAATATGATGGAATGAAAACTGAGCTGCAAGAATGCGCCAAGCTGCTACGTATTCTGTTCGCATAGGAAAACTCGCGCGCGCGTTTGCGCTGCGTGCACGTGGGGGCGCAAGCACACCTGATTAATGCTGGAGATGACAGGAAAACGTCATTTCAAACAATGAATAAAATCAGTGTCATCCCATAGGTTGAGATAACAAATCTACACTACCGTAAACGCATCATTTGATAGACTTTCGCAGGCTGTTTCTGCGTATAAATTTTCTTAATGCGTGCTCCTCCTTGGCAGTTTCACAAGTTGGTGAATGCATGAGTTGAATGCAGATTTTATTAAGAGTGTGAGAAGTAAAAACTCGCCTTTCGTCTTTATTTTTTGTTCGATGACAAGGCTGTATTGGTTGAGTGTTACTATACATAAGAGAGTAGACAATGATTAAGCAATAGCGCGCATAGAGGCTTTGTCCCGTTCATTCACATTTCTCATTCTGCGACCGATAAGGGCAAACGACAGGGACAGGCAATCGGACTTGCCGACACCTCGGGTTGCGGGGCAGATTGCCATAGGTCTTGAACCACCTCGGGTAGATAGTCGAGACGCGGATTACGTGTAATGCGAATTTACATAGGCTCCCACAGAGAACACATGAAACATTTAACAACTGAATCAGCGAGCACGCGTGTCCCGAGGGCGGGATTAGCATGCCCCGAGAAAGTTCGCCGAAAATCGGGCCTCTTATTGTTCAATCTTTAATCGAAGCTTTCGTGGCGCTGACATTTCGTGAAAAATTGAGTGGTAACACGGAGGACAATCTATAACAGCTGAATATGAAATCGTTTAAAAATAGCGCTTATTTTATACAACGTTCCTAGTTGCAGAAAAAAAGCCTGGATTTTTAGCAGCAAAGAACGCGTGCGCCCTTTTCCTCGATGTCGCCTTCGAATCCCGGCACTTTAAGACATATTTGAAGTCGGGACAACTTTCTTTTTGTGCTCTGCAAGAGGTCCGCGTCGTATTGTTATCGTCCTTTGTACGGTGATTCTGTGAAGTAATCCTGCACTAAAGGTCTTACAACCGAGACGGACAACTGGCGCATTTATTCTTGCCTTACTAAGTACCATTATAAAAGACAAAAGGGGACTAAGTCTAAGGCGTCTTGGTTCTCTTAGCAAAAGCCAAAAAAATTTAAAAAATAGTCAGAAAAATAAACCATTTAATTCGCACACCGCAACGTACTATCGTGATCAAAATTACGTCACTCCTCGATCAAGGCAAGAGACGGGTAGCCTAATTGGACGACGCGGAGAACCCGTCAGGGTTACAGGGATTCCGAGTGAGCAGAGACGTTAAACGACGCCGCGAAATCACACACGGTCCTTCAACAATCGTGTGATGCATGCTTCAACAGAGCCAGTGCAACTCGTAACGAACTGGAGAAACTGAAACAAGAACAAGAAGAACAAAAAAGAAAAAAACACCGTGGCGCTCAGAGCACTAGCGGGGAGCTTTAAATGAGATACAGTTAAAGTTCCGGTTACATAGTAATTAAGGACGACAGGAAATGCAGATGGAAGCGGCAGACTGCGTGGTAGCGCTCTTTTTACGGCTCATCGGATTTTATAACAATTATAGCAATCGCCTTCGGCTGTAGGCTGCTGGGCAAGAACACTAAGCAAAGTATGAAATGTGCCTCGAATTACATCTTGTCCATTCATTAGGTTCTTTAAGGCATTCAGTATCGTAAGCACTCGGCACTGTTCCTATAGCAAAATTCAGGCGTAGTGAGTTTAGTGCGCATAGACCAAGAATGCAGCATCTGATGGCGATGTTTCCTGTTCGCATAAGCTGTAGGAAAGGAACCCAGTTCGAACTGTCACAAACACTTAGATAACTCAAATCGGCTGGGAAAAAGTTCGCGCAAAGTGGACGCCCCGTCACCGATTCGGTACGGAATATATCATTTTGGGCAGCAAATTGGCTGCTATTTGTACTCTTATATGTACCTTTCTTGTTACCTACCCCCCTGTCGACCGGCTGTTGCTAATAACTTAGAGAACACTGCGTTCACTCTTCATGTCTCCGAAAGAATGATAAGGCTCAACTTGACGAGCCCAAACTGCCATTTTAAGATATCAGGGAACCAGTGATAGCGGGTTCCAAGAGATAGATAGATAGATAGATAGATAGATAGATAGATAGATAGATAGATAGATAGATAGATAGATAGATAGATAGATAGATAGATAGATAGACAGACAGACAGACAGACAGACAGACAGACAGACAGACAGACAGACAGATAGATAGATAGATAGATAGATAGATAGATAGATAGATAGATAGATAGATAGATAGATAGATAGATAGATAGATAGATAGATAGATAGATAGATAGATAGATAGATAGATAGATAGATCTCATGGCGCATGAGATCAATCTCAGTTCAATCAAGTTGAGATCAATCTCAGATCAATCAAGTTTGTACGATGCTTGATGAAAAATTAAGGGCTTTGTAACAGAAACATCGGATGTCAAGATTTCAGATGGCAACGGCGCCTGTTTTGTATTGTTCGTGTCATTGCAAGCCGGTCGTGTGGAGGAGTGCGTGGGGATCGCGCTAATTTAAATGTGCCTTGAGTTTTGTAAAGGGTTTTTTAAAAAAAGGTCACTGGAATATAACAGGAAGTGCGTTAGCAGTTGACGTCACTGGGTATTGCGGCACGGGTCGTAGAATGAGTGACGAGTTGCAACATAACGCAGACAGAAAGCGAAATGGGCATCTCATCGGGATTCTTCCAAGGGGCCAGAAGGGCAAGGGGACTAACAGCGCCGGTATCTCATTGGCTGGGCGATGCGTGACGTCAGTAAAGGAATGAATATTCCATTCTGACGCACTGTTTAGGTCGTGGAGCGCTGACTGTACTGCGTGTGGAAATTTCCGCGCGAGACGATAATCCGATGGCCGTTATTAAGTCGCTTAAGAAGACAATAAGGAATGGGGGATGGATCGAGGGGCCCGCTCTTTCCTTAGGTACAGCCTAACGAAGCCGCCAAACAATTAAGCCGAGGAAAGCATAGGTGACGTCATTTGTAGTTTTTAAGGGCAGTGCAGTAATTGTGACATAAATAAGAAGGAATTATAGTGGACGACAAAACAACTTGACGCCGGTAGTGATCGAACCTACGACCTTCGAATTGCGCGTCCCACGCTCTGCCAATTGAGCTACGGAGATGGTCGCTCACCCGTCCACTTCGTTGGAAATTTCTGAGTGTAATCTCGACAGTGTTAGCCAGCACCCCTGGTAGACGTGGCGGCGAGTATGAAACACTCTTCTCGGTTCGGTCCTGACGGGTGGCAAGTTATTTGTTCGTCCGCTACGATTCCTTTCAATTTATGTCGTAATTATTACACTGCAGTAAAAAATTGCAAATAGTGTTCCGTATCCTTTCCTTGGCTTTATTGTACGTTGGATTCACTAGGTTACGTCAGAAAATAGTATTTCGCGAGGAGACGACATCATGGCACTATGGCGCGCCACAGTTTTTTTTGCGTCACAGCAGAAATAGAAAGACGCTGGCGCGGTATTCGAGAACAATGCTGCGGTGTCGAAAGGAGTGACGCAATATTAGTACAGACAGTCGAGTAACGCAAAACTATTTCCGCAGCCTGTGATGTCCCCGTAGGCTTTTCGTAGCATTGTACTTTTTCCTACAGTTTTCTCATTGTGTCCGCTACTACGTGCCACACTTCCTATTAGAATCGGCGATTTATCGAACGGCCAGGAATACTTATATTAAAGATAATGCTGCGCTTGCAAATTTCATTGGGCTTATTGGTTTGTGTAGGCAGGCTGGACATGTTACAGTGTTCTATAAGTTTCTCGTCTTCGTTTATAAAGATGGGACCTACGTAACAATTCAGAAGAGGCTTGCCTCTTCATTCAGAAGAGTTAGTAATCAGCCAGTCACGAACACTAATACTGTGTCTAAAAACAAGACTGGCCAACGCCTTTTCTTACCTACAGCTCTTGGAGTACGTGAAACGTGTATTTAGAACGCGGGCCCAAACAATTTTCTATATAAGGGCGGTCTTCTTCATATGTGACCAAAATCTCAGGAAGTTCCTTGCACACCAAGAGATCTCATTTGCAGTTGCCTGCAAGAAGGAATGACGTTACGTGAACGTCTCGCACACGGCTTTGTGTGCCGTATTTCGCTCCATCTGTCCCGTTTTATTATTTTTTTCTTCCACATGCTCCTACGTGCCTGACCTATTCTGTCTTGATCTTACTCATACTATTTAGGCCACAAGCGCCAGTTATTATAATGCCTTTTATTTCTTTGAAACTATTGCCGCGGCATTTTCTTGAATTTAATCAATTAAATGTTGCGAATTAACTTCCCAAAACGGCGATGTGATTACAAGGAACGTCGGATCATATTCGTTCAGAATAATTCCTGCATAATTTCGAGACATTAACTTCTACCAACAAGGGTTCTCTAACGTGCAGGCAAATTTAAGTGAAAGAGTGTTCCTGTATTCCTGGATCCTGTAAGTGAAAGAGTGGTCCTGAATGACACCGTAGTGGCCGAGATTTGAACCCGCGTCCTCTAGCTTAAAAGCGCGGCACCTTACAGCAACTAGGCATGATCAAAATGTTAGGCCGATAGCAGCGCATATAAAGAGCATAGGCGTGCGCAGGGTTATCCAACGGGGCGGGGGGGGTGGGGGGCAAGGTTCATCGCAGCGCCCCCCCCCCCCCCCCCCCACTCTACTAAGTCAATGTACGGGGCAGATTTTGCGCCCCCACTCTTAGGTGATTAGGGCGGGCGGCCGCCCTCCCTGCGCCCCCTGTGCGCACACCTATGATAGAGAGACAAAAAGACACTGCACGACGCTCATTGCGTACTACGGGCGCACGTAGAAAACCATAAGCTGCATATTTAACACTGCAGTATAAAGGATACGTGGGCAAGTTTGTGCGATGCATAATAGCGCTTTGGCCCGCGCTAGAAAACAACGTCAAAAGATGTGAGCGGATCTGCTCCCAAACTATTTGTGCCTTTCGACTCCGTTCTGTAGCGACACCCGGGCATTGTTTCGCACTTAAATAAAAGCTTGAGATTGAAATCTCAAAAGTGCTGTCACGTGCGGCTACGAGTTTTCTTTTTTTTTCCCCAATAAAGTTCAGAATATTCGACGACCGGGCTTCTATCACGTGATGGCCGCAATGCCTTATTCGGCCAACTTAGAGCAGCATCAGCTGTCCTCCAGAACGAGGAGGCATTTGGGTGACAGGGAATTTCCGCGCAATAAGTGTCTCATCTGTTCGCCCTAAATAAGGCGTTCGTACAGATCGCGCCTCCGCTTTTGGCAATAGAAAGCTTTGGCCATATGGCCCTGCTCGTACAATAATTGACGCAGGATATCCGCGCAATCAAGCGTCACTGACAGCCGCAGTAACGTTTCTCGACATGCGCGGCGTTTACTGTGGCAGATTAGATCAGAGTGCGCCGTCGACGGGGAAGATTAGCGGAAAATTGCGTTCGCGTCCCCTTTTCCTGTGCGATAGAGATAAGGCACGCGTGTCCCGTTTTTTCCCCACGCAGGCTCACCGCCAGGGGAACGTTTCTCGTGCGAAGCAGTGGTTTACTTTACATTTCTTAAGGGCGCGCTGACTATTTCTTTGTTGTTGAAATATTGTAATATTCCACGCCATCTGCACGTGTGAGAAAAAAAAATTGCTCTAAGCTGACTTGTCAACATGAATCTTGCGAGAAAGACGGGAACTTTTAAGCCGCCGAATGAACAACTGATTTCCCAAGACAACTACGCATTAACACACAATGCTTCCCCTACCATCGCCTCTCATCAAACCAGGGATGCGGTTAAGACGATTCGCGTGCCTTCGCTACTTCACAGGTCGCAGCTGAAGATAAAAATTTGTGTCGTTGCAACCTCAATAATTCTTCGTTTTTTACGTCCCAAAACCACGATATGATTATGAGGAACGTCGTAGTGGAGGGCTCCGGAAATGTTGGACTATCTGGTGTTCTCGAACGTGCACGTAATATACAACGTAAATATAAGTGCGCGCGCCTCTAGCATTTCACCTTCACCGAAGTGCGGGCCGCCGCGACCGGGATTCGATTCCGCGATCTTTGTGTCAGCAGTCGAACACCACTACACCAGCGTGGGGGGTCGCTGCAACTTTACATGGTAAATTTTAACTCTCTGTCTTAAATTAAGTGTGACATCAAGTTCATTCGGCGGATAATAAAAAAATGTACATATAAAATAGCTACTATAAGCTACGGCTCTCATACTGCGTAGCGTAAAAAATGAACACGAGTGCTATTCGGATGATTAATTCGTAGTGCGAAGCGTTGCAAAAATATGGGTGTGCGAAGCAGCGACGACTGTTCAGTGTCGGGTGTTTAAATGGGATGGACTTCTCAGCGGAGAGCACAAGCCTATAGTCGCAGGAGACAGACGGGGCATTCAGATAATTGGTTGCTAGGTTGTTCCTCAATTACGCGCTTCAAGTCACTTTAGAGCATCGCCCATGAATGGAATGGTACGCAGTTCCAGAAAGTAAAGAGAAGGCCAGAGACAACGAGCTCCCAAATCTTTATTGGAATACGAATCCCGGAAGCTGCGTGGCACACACCCTCCGGTCCACTTCTTCCTATTTGATTCGAAGCAGTGTTGCGCATAGCAGACGACGCGAAAAAGCGTGCGAACAGAGCGCGTGCGCATGTGGCGAAATGATTCAGTGGGTAGGAGGAGTCAATTCTCTGGCGTTGCTTTTCTGCCACCAGGCGTCGCACGGTCGCATATGTGGACAGACCATCATGGGCTCACTGAACGGTCATTTAGCGAGGCCGCAAAGGTAGACTGCTCATGGAGTTGTGCAATACCGAACTGCGCATTACTCGCGAAAATACGGACGAAGCGGGTACACCACGCCAGAAACACGGAGAAACAGCGTATCTAAAGGTTCGTTTTATTGAAGAAATTGTTCTCGGCGTGACACGCTGTGGTTACGCTGAGGATATTCTGATACGGCGCGCCACATTATTGCGTAGTCATGGAGATACAGGGGGGACCAACTCGCTCACTTATGAGAGTGGTTGGGATAAACATATGCTGCTTGGATGGTTACATTAGTCTTCGTACGATGCACCAGAAATCTGACCAGACTTGGCGAGGCCCAGCGAGCAGGGGTGTAGCCAAGGGGGGGGGGGGGGGGTGGGGGGGGTTCAAACACTTCCCCCCCTCCTCCCGAATTTTTTCAATTTTGCTTGCATATATAGGCACGCACACATACATACACACGCACGAACATACATAAAGTATGGTTGAACCCCTCTCGAAAAAAATTTCTGGCTACGCCCCTGCCAGCGAGACATCACGAGAAAAAGCGAGGCATGACGAGGTTTCGCGAGGCCCATTTAGGAGCTTCCTCCAGAATACTTCAAATTAAACACATAAACATATATATCTTTTTTTCAGTTTAGTGCCATCAGAGATGGGGCCGCTTGACGCTACATGACCAAACGTCCAAGCGTGCCTTCTTAGCAAGCACACGTTCGCTAATGTTTGTTGAGTGTGTGCATCATTTAGGCGACTTAGTTTCTTTCAGCGATATTCATCACCTGTATCACTTAGACTATAGGCGGGTTACATTTAGCGGGCTTTATTCAGTCTTTGGTTCCACCGGAAGATCCAAATTTAGGTGGCAGCTCAGGCACTCAGCATCGGTAGTTCGATTTCTGCAAGAACGCTAATTTGAACGCCAGATCAAGTACTTAGTTGTAATTGATTAGAAAGCAGCAATATTAAGAATAGGTGAGAAGGTTAGTTAATGCACGAAAGCTGTTATTTCTTGACGGGACAGTCGACGTAGGTTTGAGTTATAATGGATATAAGCTAAACGTCACAGCACCCAACGTGTAAAATTTTATACACTCAGTTTGATAGGGTAAAATTTTCAATCAAATGCGGGAATGTTGCCGAAGAGACCAGGATAATTCTTCAGATGCACTGGAACGAAGGTAGCTCTGAGGGTACTTCAGGAAAAAAAATAAATAATTGCTTTCATTTCTACCTTAAATAATTTTGAACATTTTCCAAATAAGGATATTTTCTTAATGAAAACAAATTAACTTCAGCAAGTAGCTTTAGCTGCTTGAAATCAAACGGTGTTTTTTCTCCTTTTGTTGGGTCAAAAAATATGAAGCGCTGTTGAATATCAAAGGCTGTGCCGTCATTTTCAATGCATAGTTACCGATCTTTAGTTATCTGAACTTCGCTCTTTACAATTGATCCACTGTTGGGATTTTCGATTAGAGCTGCCATTAGCGTACCAGAAAATCCATGCTCAAATGCATAAACGAATGTTTTTTTTTTTTTCGCAATGTACAGTAGTCACGGATTAAAATAGGACAATTTAGGGTTAAGTAACTCAGACACTTTCGTCTACACTGTCTTGAGTTCGGGACATATCTGCCTAATTTTGACTCGAACGCGTACATCAGAGCCGATTTTGTCTTTAGAGACCAGTTTCGTCGCGACATGACGTTGCTATCTCGAGCAATTGCTAATACCAGTCGTTATCCTACAAACATTTAACATCTCATTTGAATCCATGAGTACTCTACACTACAGCAGTGATATGATCTCTGTTTCCGGTTGTTAGTAATGCAAACCAGCCTTATAATGGTTTAACTTTGCGGCGTACATACAAAAGGTCTAAGCCGTTCTTTTTTTTTTTTAATATCCCGGTACGAGTGCTGCGTTGTACCCAGAAGTGGCACATTAACATCTTAAAAAGCTTTTAAAAATGTTGCTGGACTTCCAACGCTTAAATGCAACTTTATTGAGGAACACGACGCCGTGCGCAATTGAGAACACTCATATTACGAACACGGCTTTTATATGACGTTTTGAATTAAACACTGTCAGCTTATTAGATGTGGCCTAATTCTGTCTTGTTCAAATTTTAATTCTTTTTTTTTTTTGAAGAACTGAGCTTCTCGAGCGCCTTTTCTAAAATCCGCTTTGAAACGACCAAGTAACGTTTTCCCTAGGAGCCACGCGATTTCCACGTGGCTTTCACACATCGAAAGCAACTCAACCGAAACAAGGTTTGTGCATTAGCGTCTTGATTTTCCGTCCTGTACAAGCACTTGATGGGCGTCGCTTAGCCCTCATTGTCAATTAAGTTGGGTTATAATCTAAAAGCAATAAAAATATACAGAAATCAGTGATAAAAGCACCATTGCTTTAAGAAAAAAACTTTCCGTCCGTTTTTTTTTTTTCTTCCGAGCGTTTGCCTCATACTGAACCGTAAAGCGTACGAATGTTCGGAAGTTAAGTAAACCAAAAAGCTATGCGAGAAGTTAAACAAAGTTTTCTTTTTCGCCAGAACTCACCGAAAAGTCGTCGACGATGCTGGCAACGGCGGTCGTGTCACGGGATGGTCAGTCGGCGGACAACGGCGTCGTGCGGATCGAATGTTTCAGTGGAAGACGCCGACGGGTGGGATGTGGCTGCTGCCGGTGTGTTTGTGAGTGCGTGTTCAAGTCCGGGTTGCCTGTCCTGGTGGCAGCGTCGACGCGCTCGGGGTTCTGTCGGGACCCGGGCCGACCGGCCGGCTCGCTTATATGCGGCGCCTTTCGAACCACGTGACGAATGGCGCGCCCCGCGCCCATTGGCCCGAGGCGGCGCTGGCTGCGCGCGCCCGCTCTCATTGGATGCGCGCGCGCTCGGCGGTGGGGGCACCTGTTGAAAGAGAGCGACGGAGGAAGAAGACGGGGAGTATCAAGTGGCCCGTGGGTAGTGCGCCGCCGTCCGAAACGCGGGTGGCGAAGAAGGGAGAGGAGGGTGCGCGCAAAGGAAGTGGGCGAGGGAAAGCGGGACTCGCCGCTCCCTTGGAAGCGGAGGTGGTGGGCAAATGCCCTCATTTTGTTTTAGCTTGCCTCAGTCGTAAGTCGCATTCTCACCCTCACGTCGAGAAATCTTCCTACCCTCTCTCGTTCTCGGCTATCAAAAAAATAATTTGCCCGCCCTCTCGTTGAAAAACGCAACCGTCCTTTTCTTCTCTTCAATTTGGTGAAATTTAGAGTAAACAATTGACGCGCATTGTGAGCTTAGTTCATGGATATGACTGCCGGCCAAGCCAGTCATTTAGTCGAAACGCGCCACACTACTTTCCTTATTCTTGAATAAATCCGTATGGTTGGTTAAGTCAGCTGAAGTGATCGCCAAGCGACTATACTAACACTACTGCCTTTTTTGTCGGGAGAGACACGCAACCGTGCTTGCCCATTTCCACCCATATTGCTCAATGGGGTGTGAGTATGGGCGCTTTATGCTGCGCTTTATGCTGCCGCTATAGGGTCACAGCTCTAAAATTACGCATCACATTACATTGCTCCTTTGTCCACATTACTGCCACCGCTGCTGATGTGACCGTGCGGTCGTTTCTACTTTTTTTGCGCAGTCGAAAAGACGAAGCGAAGCGGCGGCTGCGGTGGCTAGCCCGGCCAAGTCCTAGGCGACGTTCACATGGGAGGCACGTCACATCAAACTAAACCCATTGACCGACTCCACGCTTCGTGGCAATCAATTTAGATATTTCTTTACAATGGTCATTGAAAGACGCTGGCAAGCCTGCGTTAGCCAGCCTACGTAGCCATCCTCTGTGTCAGCAGCCGATATCGTAACCACTGCACCAACGCGGCGGCTGAAATGAATTTAAAAGCGGAGCGCGAAAAAGACGGCACACAAGAGACAAGAAGACCGGACGGTCGCTTCTTTGCGCTCTTCTTTTATTTTCAGACAATGCACCAACACGCCCAGCAACGCACTCTGAAATGAATTTGTAGACTGCTCTGTTCGGTAGCAGTCTTCGCGCATATTGCGCACACGGTTGAAACGACTGGGTACATATTGATTTCGAATCACTCAGTGTTCTCGATCAACGCCACTTCCGGAATTATAAATGTGGCGAAAGAACCTCAGCAACACATTTTCTATCCCCTCTAGCAGCTCCCATCACAATATCTCATCCGCACCTGTCATGCTGTGCCAGACTGCTGTTAATGCATAAAGCGGGGGTGTTAAACACGCGGCCCGCACATGACTGTCTTCGCTGCACATCCTTATTATTTTCCTAATAAGTATGTTCATGAGCTACACAGGCATGACTGGTCTAAGGCGCTGTTCTCGTGAGGCACCGCGCGCGGTCACCATGTGTTGAAGCATAACCGTCAAACGAAAACTATATTTCAGTATCAGCGTCCACTTTTGAGTCATTTTGGAGAGCGGTATCGACATGTTATTGGAATCCTGACACAATGTCTCCTTCAGAAATGACCCGTATGTGAGTTATGGGAAAGTTTTAGATGCGAAGCAGCTTTTGCTCGGGGCTGTGTCCGTCGTCGGTGGTGGCGTCCGCGCTCCACTGCGCATGCGCCTACCCTCTCTCCCACACTCTTCCTTTACGCAGGTGTTCGGTCGCCTTCTCTCCTCTCCTCCCCCGCGCTGCAGCCGCGCTGTAGCCAAATACAGCCTGCAACCCACTCTCTCCTCTCCCTCCCCCATTTCATGCGTATATAAGCGCGTGCGCTCGGTCGGCTTTCGTCATTCTCGCTTCACTCCCGTTCAGATGAGCTGTAACGTCAACGTCGGCGCCACTCGTTTGCTCGGCGCTAACGAAAAGCAACGCACAAACACAACGTAATGATAACACAAACACTAAATACAAACCTCACACACTAACGGAAACGCCGAGTGAACGTAACGCAAACTTGATGTGCGCCCCCAGTGCTGCTTCGCATCCCCTCATGGTTCCCTTGAGTGGGAGATGGTGTAATTTTTCTTTCAAATAGCACAACGTCTACTGACAAATTTTAGAACCTCCCCCCCCCCCCCCCCCCATCCCGCTCTCACCTTCCGCACTGCCCCGGCCTTTGCGAGACTAAATAGCGTGACAGTGGCCCGCTGGCTGAGGTGAGCTTCAGACCCCTGACGTAGACTGTGGCGCTGACTGCGAAGAGTGACGATCACCCTTCGTAGTCGGTGATCACACGTCTCCTCGGCGACACTGTCTTCAAAACATATCACTGCTCCCACGGCGTCATCTCTCGACACTTAAAACTCTGACTGACAGCACCTAATCATAAAACAACACCTCTTCTCTGGCCGACGGAACCACGCACTTCTACAACATAACTTCTTCATTATCTCAGTTACTCACTTACTGTCTCCGCACTCTTATATCGGGTCGCGCCCAGGTTCAAGAAGCTTCGACATGACTCATCTGCTCACAACACAGTGAAAGCTTGAGGAGAGGCCGAGCTGTTTCTCTCACATTCGTCTCGGGTCGCTTCTAGGTTCGCGAAGCTTCGACATGACGCATCTGTGCATAGCTCAGCGAAAGCTTGGAAAAGGGCGAGATCATTGTCGCAGGTTCGTCTGCGGCGTAGGACGAGCCGTGTTGATTGAAAGAATTCCCTCGATCTTGCGCCGCAACTAGGTTGTCTCGGCGTGTACCGTCTCCGGGGGGTGAGGTGCGCACTTTTGGCGCCCGTCGATACTTGTTTTTTCGATGGGCGCACTCTGTCGAGGCTAACCGTCGGCGCCGTGATATCATGCTCGCGTCTGAAAGCGGCGGCGCGCGCCTGATTAAGCGCTCGTTTGTGACAAACAGACAAAGTGGTTTCAGTAGCCACTCTACCCTTTTGCGCACTTTTGCAAACGCTGCACCAGTGTTCTAGTGTAACCACCAAAGCATGCCAATGTGCTTGAGGCCGCGGACGTGGAGTGTCGAAATTATGCTAACGAAAACCACCGAAACATATAGACGAGGAAAGCTGGTCAGGGGGCGCTGCTGCGCCTTTTAGAAACGCGCCTACTTTTTCAGAAACCTCGATAAGCGGTCGCGCACGGCGCTCCATCGGCCGTTTGTTTACTTTGCGGCTACGTGCATTTTGTCTCTCTGCACGTGACGCCTGCGCGTTTTGGCAGGGCGCGTGCTTTTTGTCTCTCTCTCTCGTTTTGCGTGTACTGATGCCAACACGCGTTCGCATGAATACATGCAAAACCACTTTTACACGGGCGGTTCCCCCGGAAACAGAGTTTAAGATGGGCTAGTTGTTAATCTTGATTCTTTGGGTGAACTGCAGGTGATGAAACACCACGACGAGAAGAAGCACAAGAAAGGAACGCAGACTACAGGACACACACACACACACACACACACACACACACACACACACACACACACACACACACACAAACACACACACACAAACACACACACACACACAAACACACACAAACACACAAACACACACACAAACACACACACACACACAAACACACACACACAAACACACACACACACACACACACACACACACACACACACACACACACACACACAGTCTTAGCAACACGGGCGAGAATTTCATGCAGCCGATTACCGTACACAACAGTCTATGACTAGAAAGAACGGACCACTGGAATTTATGTTGCACTGATGTGGCCTCTTTACGCATTTGTAATCAAAAGGAAAAGCCGAGTAGCTTGAGCGCACGCTTTCGCAAACTTCAACCACCATATGGTGGACGAACGAGATTATAAAACGACCAGAATCGATTTTTGTTTCGGTGAGGACTGCGCTCAATAATTAATGCAAGGACTTTCAAAGCTTCTTCAAAAAAAGGTAATCTAGTTGGTAACGATAAAGAATGCAGTCGCCATTTGTGTATTTATGGGATATAAAACTAAAATACAACACACATTCTGTCACGCGGCTATCTCACGGGCTCGCCGGCTGCATGTAGGATTCTCGGCGAGCACCAGTGACTGTAGAAAACGCAATCGCGATCAGTGTTTTAAGTAATGCGCGGCATTCGCAGCAACAACAGTTATTCACAGCTGGTGTTCCAGTGTGTTCCTTGTTGAAAGTACCGAATTGGCGCTACGATGTGTGACAAGTTGACCAAGCTTCAGCGCTGCATACGTAAGGGCCACTCGATCTGCCGCACGACAACGATCAAAAGAAGGCACGCAAAATAAATTACGGTTTGAACCTGCCTACAGCTAGGCGCTTGTTCTGCCTATGAATTTCCCTTGAATATGCAGTTCCACGGGCTTATTTCACTAATTATCATTGTGGCAATGCTTCTGTGGCACTGTGCGGCGTAAGAATGGCGTGTACAGACTTGTGGAATGACGCGGCTTGTTCCTTGCAACATGGCAACACAATCACCGGCAGCACGTGCTCCGCGGAAAACGCGCGCGCGGCAACGAGCAGTCGCCCCCTCCGGCGAGCCGACGACCTTCGAAGTTTTAATCGGGCCACCAGGGAAGCATCCGGCGCTGGCGTCGCGCGCGCAAATTTTAGGTTGCCTCGTCTATAGGCAGTTATTGCGAAATGAAAAAGAAGTGCCTAAAAATAAGGAAACCAGGATAATATTCTGGGTTAACCAAAGATGAAGCCCCTACACTGAACATCACACCGATCTGATGTCATTGTACCTCCCAATTGAGTGAGCATGCTTAGAGGACTGAACTTTCGCAAGTTAAAACACAAGAAAACTAGTGCGTCAAGTGAGCGGCTGGTCTGGATGTTCGGAGGAATTGTGACACGCTAAACCGTGTCGCTGCTCCCTGAGCATAACGAACAGGTGGCCTTCCTTCGTGAAAACATTAAATAACCGCGGATGTGGTACTGCAAAGCAATAGTGTTCTGCCATTCATAGCTTTCTTACACATTATTTTCTGTAAAATAAAACAAAATTGTTCATCCATCTGCGGTTGGGTATGGAATGAACAACGAAACTTTAACTGATGTCAGTCCGGCAGTTTCTTTCGGGCGGGGGGAAGAGGGGATTAACCCCTGTCCCGTCCCACGCCTTCGTCGATGATGGTGGCCGTTCCTCAGGTGACGGCTCGAAGTCCTTGCACCCGGGCGGCATCTTCGGCTTTCCCGACAACAAACATATTTTTTGAGAAAAGTCAGTAGTGGCGCCATTCGTATTATAAACTACTTGAAAAATGTTCGCTTCGATTCGAACTTGTATTTCATTGGTTTTATTCAATTTGAAGTTGAAAACTTCTTAATTTGCACACCCTTACTACTTCGCTTGAACTTTATGCACAGCAGAGGACACTGTCATGAGGGCTATCCCTCGCGAAGGCATTCTCGCCCTTACCTCACCACGAGCGGTTGAGGGCTGTTGAAGGTGAGGATGCCCTTGCGAGGAATTGCCCCTATCCTGACGCCCATATCTGGTGGGAAGTTGCAGTGAGTTAAACCAAGGATTTGCCACCTGTGACCATCGATGAAGAATTTTCCATCGAGAATAGCTGTCCCTACTGACTGCCTTCCAGGTACCGCTTGCTCTCCTATCCGGCCTATTGAAACGTATTCGCGCGAGCTGTCCTAATAAAGGCGCGCGACGCAATGACTGTATTTGCGCAACATGAAAAGTAGATATCTCAGTTTGCAGCCATTATTTTAAAACCCTACGCAGACGACGATAGCAAATATCGCGGAAAGTTCGTTAGGTGCGCAAGTATAACAATTACAAGCATAAGTTTGTCGATCAGGACTGCAGTGATCGGCAGTTGCATCCTGCACTGTTTGCTCACTTAAAGCCGGGCGGCGTGAGCCCGCACCTATTTCGAGAACGAGAATTTTGAGTAACTGCCCAGTATCGAGCGCCTGTTTGCTGAGAGAATAAACATTGTGAGCACTCAGGCCGCTGCTCTGTGTTCCCATTTTAAATAACAATCATACTTCCGCGCCACCGCATTGTTTATATGCATTATAAAGATGTTCTGTCCCTATACTGCATCTCAAAAGCTGTTTGCAGCAGGGGGGACGCTACGTGGTGCAAGCAAGCCACATGCTTTCGCTGGTAAACATAGCGCTATTTTAATTTGTCTTATAATTGGCAGGGCTGCGACATTTGCACTTGTTTGGCACGCGCTACGTTACAGCGACGCCTCCCTACGTACTAAGCCGTATAGGCCTTTCAATGTTGTTTGTGTCGATAACCGCAGGCAGTGGTGGCAGGGAGAACGGGAGCTATTATGCAGGCGCGACTGTCCGCTTCGATCTGAACTCGCGCTTTCTGCTTGCTGACTCTCCTGAGAGGAACAAATAAATGGTGACATTCGCCATAACTTTGCGCCATCTCGTATTGAGGGAATATCATCCGGTATGCTTTGTCATTATCACTGAGATCAGCTGTTTGCTCGTAATAATAATAATAATAATAATAATAATAATAATAATAATAATAATAATAATAATAATAATAATAATAATAATAATAATAATAATAATAATAATTATTATTATTATTATTATTATTATTATTGTTATTATTATTATTATTATACTCATCCAGAAATAGTACACAGAAACAGGTTCGTCTAAATCTACGAATACCTGTTTGACTAGGCCCGGCAAAGACGGTTACAGCGATGTGGTCACGTGGTTATAATAATGACCACGATTTGTGGGGTTTTACGTCCCGAAATCTCAATATGGTTACGAGAGGCGCCGTAGTGGAAGGCTCCGGAAATTTCGACCAGCTGGAATTCTTTAACGCGCGGCTACAAATCTAAACACACGGGCCTCTAAGCATTTTGCTGCCATGGAAATGCGGGCGCCGCGGCCAGAATTCGATCCCACGACCTTCGGGTCAGTAGTGGAGCACCATAAGCAGCGGGCGACCGCGGCGGGTAGCTTTGTCCTGCCACGCCTGCTAAGCCTTGTCTCCGAGAACTTGAGAGTGGTTTTTGGAAGTAGTGCAAGATAGTCACGAATACATCGCTGTGGATGCGTCAGGACGCGAATACAAGGGAAATGCAAGCGTCAGTTCAGAACTTACGGGCCGCGCAGCGCACCGCGATGACTTGATAGAGAGTTTGAGAATTGGGTCACTAAGGAGCTTGGGGACCCAAGAAGTATGCGAGCTGCCAGGGCGCATGCGCAAAACCCAAGTCACTCTTGGGCTCTTGCGCTCGTGTTGTCACAAGGCCCAAAAACCGAAATATAGCCTGGGTCCCCAAGACGTCCTGGGTGGCCAGCGAGACGAAGTAGACACAGCGCGGGCCACGACGCAGTATGGCCCGCGTCTCGAATAATTTTAATTTCGCCAAGTATGGCGCCCCGAGCGTTTGTCCCAACGCAGCCTGCGTTTGACCCAATTCTCAAACTGTGCTGATCATCTGAACGCAAGAGCAGCCTACTCAGCACAGCTTGGGGACCCAGTGTCTTGGGTCCCCAATTCTGAAACTCTCTGATAAATTCGAGGCTGAAGGCACCCGCTTCACGGGGTGCAACTTTGTCTTTTTTTTTTCAGCGCTGGCGTTTGCTTACCTTCACTCGGCCTAGCGTTGACTCGCCAAAAGCGTGCGCGCAGACGCTGTGAGTGTGCATTGACGACGACGAGGCGTGGATGAATACGTCAACAGAGATTTTCGCTCTTCCTATTGGCTAAGCACCCCTGCAGCCCCTATGGTGCTGCAACCAACTTGCGAGATAATTATCGAGGTATTTGATTGCAAAAGGAATGTGAGAAACTAAATCTATGGGAAATGGGTTTCCCCCTGCGCGCGCGCCCACACACACACACACACACACACACACACACACACACACACACACACACACACACACACACACACACACACACACACACACACACACACACACACACACACACACACACACACACACACAGGCGATGGCTTCGCATTAAGGGCCACGAGTTGTGTTGTGTTTGGCTAGAAGGCCCTCCCTGCGAGAGGGTTTTTTAGCAGATTATGTTAGATGTCACGACGCCGTCGATTTATCTTCGGTATTTCAATCTTGCCCTTATCGCAAAGCAGTGGTTGCAGGAACCGTATAACCGTATAGTCGTGGCAAAAGGGTTTGTTGATTGTGTTTGTGAGCGACGTTTCTAAACATCGCCAAAAGGTTGAAGGCCTCACTTGAAATATCGTGCACTGCTAACGGCCTTTATTATGCACTGATGCATCGAACTGGATACTATATAGACCAGATTTCCTTCCGTTTTCCGATCGCACCTGTGCTTACAGCACGCGTATATAGTATCGATCCGCGGCATCACGTGTCGGTACAGCGAGCGGATGTACTGTAGGTTTCGTGACGTCACCGCCGACAGCGAGCGAATATTCGCGGCGAGAATGCGTTAAGTAAAAAGACGCCGATCGCCTTGTAGTGGTCGTCTGTTGCACCGGTTCCCGCAGTTGTCGAGCAAGCGCTACATTTGCGCTTTGTGGGACACTGCATGTGGACATTTGGAATGTGCTATAAAGAAGGGACATCATGTCGATTCTGCAATACCTACACGCGCACTGGTGCGTTTTCTACTAAAATAAAAAAATCCGCTATAAAAATTTCTCATCCGTGTAAATAGGCTGCATGCTGACATTGGCGCAGCAAAAGCCATTTCTGCTTGGTCGATTGTTGTCACGGCTGCGTAAGTTTGTTTCTGACATCATTTTGAGAAAATTGCTTTTGATTCAGTTGATTGCTGAGATCGATAGATGCATCACCACAGCGTGCCGGTTTCATTAAGTGTGGCGGTAGGCCGTCGAGTTTCGGTCGCCCTGAAGCGTAATGGGCGACCGAAATGGCGACATGCGCGAATTTTAAAAAGGGACTGAAATTGTGATTACGGGGCGCGCTGTCAGGCGCTATGTAATTAGGCCCATGTCTCGCACCTTAATGCGTATTATTTCTCTTGGCACAATAATTTTGCAGTTGTAGTTTGGCACCGACATATAGGTACATGCGCCGCAATAAACTGCTGACCTTAGTAATGTTTTTTTTTCTTTTTTCGCAACGTCTCTTGCACAATTGCGCTCATAAGCCTAGATGTTCATTCTTTTCTATGTGTGCGGGCATGCGTTCGCTCTAATTTGATCACACTGTGAGGCACACGCCAATGTTCCCAGCGGGTTCTTGTAAAATTGTTGCTCATACGTATTACTTAAAGAAGTAGCTGCAGGAATGACTCATGCCGTGTGTAGGGTGAAAGGGGTGATTTTCTGTGGTGCCTCTTTCGGCAACCGTCCTATTTTTCCTCCGGGGAGTTCGCTTACTTATATATTGTGCTTTGTAGGGACAGTGAAAGGCATAGATCGTTTTCTTGCTCGAAAAGCACAGTTTCGTCGTCGAGCAGGTTAGTTGTCCACACACTCACATCTCTTTTGATGCTCCACAAGGACGACGCAAAATGGTGGCGTCCGCGCGTGTATTTTGGATGTGACGTCAGTAAATACCGATGAAGACGACATGGGGCGCACTGCAAAGCAGTTATTTCGCAGAATTCGGGCGAGCTCGCATACAAACCGTTCTTTAAGTAGAAAGGCGGATAAATTGCTAAAGTAAACTGATTGTTCTTCCTTTTTATTACCCATTATCTAAATGTGTCAGGGCTGTGAAACGATTTCACGATGTTTCGTGTCATGATGTCACTGCCGGCGTTGTTGCTACAGTAACATGGTTAGAGATGGGAATATGTATTAATTATTGAGCGTTTATTCGATGAAAATTGCCCTGCAAAATGATCAGTCATAATCGATATCAGCCTTTCGCGTAATCGTCTTAACTTTTCCTTTCCTATATAGGTTTAATGACAGTGTCATGTGTGACGGTAAAATTCTGAAATCGTACAGTAATGCCTAGCCAGAGCAGCGAATGTGATGCTGCGGCGAGTGCATGGTGGGCGAGTTAGAGCGGCTGCCTAGTGCGGACTGTTTCCTAGGATGCCGAGTGATGCCGGAGCCATCCGTGTCAAGAGCCTCCCCTTTCCTCCCTCGCACCGTAAATGCGTTGTTGCGTCACGCACTTGGTCTTCGCCAGCGATCACTTCGTAAACAGCTTTCCCGCACATTTTCTCTCGTTGTATCGGTAGAAACCGTACCAGCCAATAGTGTTTCGTCTGGGATAGGGTCTAACCCAGGGGTCCAAACTCGCCTCAGCAAGCGAGCCGCAGTTGTAAAAATTAGTTCCCCAAGGGCCGTGGTAGAGAAGAACGTCGGAGCAGGGGGGGGGGGGGCAGAGCTTAAACAAGATGTCAGCTAACGTCACAATTTGAAAGGAGGCCTTTCCCGTATCTCTTATATGGGTCATTTCTGAACGGGCTTTAGCGCCAGGATTGGAGAAACATATCACTGCCGATATCTTCAGTCACTTGACTGAAAAATTGAAAAAGATGCAAATAATATAGATATGAGAACTCTTAGGTTCGAGTGAGAATCGAACCCAGACCGTCTGCGTGGCAAAGAGGTGTTCTACCACAGAGCAACGCCACTGCGTGACACTGCTTCGGAAAAAACAACACTATGTGAATGTCATGTCGAAGACGGAGTCTCCTTAACGCATGCAATATTGCGCGGCAGAAGCGTAGAATAGTGCGAAAACTAGAAGCAGCGCGAAAAAAACGACGACAAAAACAGGAACACACACAACAGGACTAGCGCTGAACTGCCAACTGAAAGTTTATTGAAGAATCACCACTTATAGCTATGCCACCAAAAACGCCTTGTCACACAAAAAACGCCACAAAAAACCATCGATTGCAGACATGCGTATTGCTAAACTAACAGGTGTTTATAGAGAAAAGATCTCTCATGAGTAGTTAAACTAAGTGACGCCGCGCTGACACACTTATCTCCAGCTTTATTGATAAAATAAGCTTCCACGATTTCTCTTTCTTTTTTGGATTTTGTTGCCTGGCCCTATAATGATAGGGCCAGGCAACATAAGAACAATGTCAAAAATGGCTATGGCAGCCATCTAGCCTCGCACTGTAAAAAATGCGCATGCACACCCATGTTCGGGCAAACTAGTTTTTTGACGTTTGGAAAATCCAAAAAAGAAAGAGAAATCGTGGAAGCTTATTTTATCAATAAAGCTGGAGATAAGTGTGTCAGCGCGGCGTCACTTAGTTTAACTACTCATGAGAGATCTTTTCTCGATAAACACCTGTTAGTTTAGCAATACGCATGTCTGCAATCGATGGTTTTTTGTGGCGTTTTTTGTGTGACAAGGCGTTTTTGGTGGCATAGCTATAAGTGGTGATTCTTCAATAAACTTTCAGTTGGCAGTTCAGCGCTAGTCCTGTTGTGTGCGTTCCTATTTTTGTCGTCGTTTTTTTCGCGCTGCTTCTAGTTTTCGCATCATGAACCGACTCGCCCAAACCTACAAGTTGTTGCTAACGTAGAATAGTACCAGGCGTCAAAAGATGGGAATTGCGCAACGAGTTGGTGTTTTAGAGGCCCACCCATCACAAAGCGCTGAGACATATTTAACCATCATCAGCTGCAAAAGCATCATCAGAGTGACTAGCTGCGTAGCTTCGCGTGTTGCCTTAGGGACGCGTAGTGGGCCCTTCGCTGATTCACAAAATGAAGAATTACGCTGTAGTGGGCACTTAACAACTGTACTTGCAGTAGGTATCCTAGGATAGTTTGAAACGGCCAATGCTACGCCCACAGTCGTTCGTTTCTTTACGGCACGGTTGAGGCATGCACCAAGAACCGAAGCGAGGCTAGCAGTTGAGAAGGCGATGCGCGCGGGGCCCGATTACGCTATCGCGTTCTACTCTTGATGGCGAATCCCGAGCGTCCTCGAAATTTTTTGTTCCAGGCTTATGTTTCAACAAATAGTGACGGCATGAAGTCCTTCAAGAAAAAAAAATGCTTGAGACCAGTCACGTCTGTGCACCTCGTGTACATACCTAATAAGAAAGAAAATGGGACGTAGACAGTTATGTGTGGGCAGGGCCGCATGCGGCCCCCGCTTTCTAATGGTGCAGGTGAAGAAAGTATGAATGCCAGTGCCAAACAGGGATGGCGACCCTAAGAAAGGAACCGCTGGTCTAGAGTTACACGCATAGAGGCTTCAGGGCGCCTTCTGATCAGTTTAACTCTCTGACATATACGAGGTTCCGTGTGCTACTTGAAACTGAATGAATGCCAAGGAGTTGAAAAATAACTCGCGCCTACGTTTTTCCTTACCCTCCAGTGCTCACGACTACACGCATACCAGTTGGGTTGTCCATTGCAGCAACATGTGTATCGTGTGAGCGGCTATTCTCGTGCGCTGATTGTGTGGCCATTCAGGCAACCCAGTGGTGTTTAATTTCCAACTGGCGTTTTTATTTCTTTGGACACCACCGTCCCTGCGTATGGACCATATTGATGAAAGGTTAAAGGAAGGGATTTTAAGCATTATGGGGAACAGTTTTGACGCAAACAGCACTGCTTGCGTGAAGGAGTAGCCGTACCAAATCAGATATCTCAGAAAACTCACATTAATTCGCTCTCTTAAAAAGACCGTGCGATTCAACAGAACATTCTCTGCGACTTTCTTCTCTCACATTAAGCATTGAAGTTATTTTGAATACCTTTATTGGGCATCACCTATCACAGGTAGATATCCTATATGTTGTTTAGTTCTTTCGTATTTCCCTTAACAAGGTGCGCTTGTGCTGTAGCCTTCTTCGTCTTGTCTTACATTTTTTCGCGCTATTTGCTTTCATCATGAATTACCAACTCGCCCAAAAATCAATCCTCCTAAGTAAACAAAACAGAGTGGCTGATTATATGGTACTGCATACCTCCACGTTTACCGGGACGCAACGATACAGCACGGCGGTAAACGCGAGGATACAGCCATTTCTCCTAGCGTTTTCGGTTATCCTGGGTTGTTTCTTTGCCCTGAACTTCAACACAGTACATTCAACAAATGCCAATTGATAGCGCCATTCCATGTCGCACATCATTCCAGCTGGACTCCTAGTTCGAGAATTTTTCAGCGCATCAAGTTTTTTTTAACGTCCCGAATTCCTGACTCTTCTGGCTTTATGCCACGTGTTGTTTAACCATCCACTATCCATTAGCGACAATCTGGTTCAGTATTCCAGAAAATAGGTACTATCGTTTTTCAAACCAATACGCACTTACGCTATTTTTTCATTTTGTTGCACCTACCAAACAAATACAGTGCCACATAAGAGTAAACACTGTTTCAGCCTTGTTGAAAGCACCCACAAGAAATGTTCATTATTCGCTTAATCGACAAAAAACACTCATTAGCAGGTGTGAATCTATTAATACCTAAAGCGGTGAAAGATAAACTGTTATTGAGTTAAATCGAGTGACTATCCCTAAACTAGGTATTCAAGAAACGTTATTCCACTTATAAGCAACCTAAAACTAAGTCTCATGACCCGTGCATGTTTGACATGGGCGTCAATGATTACACGGTGTTATATACATAAAGAAATTTGTTCTTGTTTATGCGGCAATACATTCGTTGAAGCGCACGAGGAACGAAAAATAACAGTGCCAAAGCTTCCTCCGCCTCTTCCATCGAAGCTTACGCTATGCCGTATGAACTGCTGTTTTGGGCCTGTGGTTGCTGTCTGGGTCCCGCTGGACACGTGGTGATTCTGTCCTCCATGGCCACTACAGCCGCAACGGCAACACCATGCTTAAGGTTAGGCTTGATACTCATTCGCTTCGTGCGATCAAATGCTCCCACATAAATTTTTCCGACGCTTTGGTTCCAAAGAATTGCGGAAGTAGCAGAGTGGAATGCGCCCCTAGGGCGCCATAATCACAGCGGCGGAGCCCGACTCGATGGCCAAAAGATGCGCGCTGAAAATTGAACGGCTATCATGTTTTCACAAGCGTTCTGGTTTCCGGTTCGTCTGCAGCGGAAACGAAACAAAATAACTAGGTTTGGCCTCACGAGACTGCGTGGAGGATTATGAAAGAAGTCGAAGCGGATCGCTCTAAATTTTTGCCGGATGATGTGAGGTTTTTCGACATGCAGATGACTGACGGAACTAGAGGGCATTTGCATCTAATTCACGTAGAAATGCGACTGCCATGGTCGTGTTATCAAACCTCTTACGCTGCAGGGTCGACGCTCAGCCCACTCGAATTGTTGGAAAATTCGCTCGCCGCTTCCTTTCAAGCGGCAAGGAATTGGAGGTTACGTAAGAATTTTGTAATAATAATAATATCTGGGGTTTTACGTCCCAAAACCACGATATGATTATGAGAGACGCCGTAGTGGAGGGCTCCGGAAATTTCGACCATCTGGTGTTCTTTAACGTGCACCTAAATCTAGGTACACGGGCCTCTACCATTTCGCCTCCATCGAAATGCGACCGCCGCGGCCGGGATCGAACCCGCGACCTTCGGGTCAGCAGCCGAGCACCGTAACCGCTATACCACCGCGGCGGACCGTAAGAATTTTATACACTTAAGTGTGGTAACGCTAAAGTGCAACAAGATATATTCTCAAAACAACACGCCAAAGGTGCAAATATTTATGGACCGAACATACAAAGGAAAATAACTGTTAGTAGAGTGGCTTCTTTAATGGAAAACTGTATTACGTGTGTCAGCATTTCGAATTGTTTATGAATGACGTTAATTACGTGGGGCAATGAATTAAGAGGGAATTGCAGCTCCTTCATCAACTGCCCGCCGATTACTGTTTGCCACGTTAACCTGTGTTGCCGCAGCCAGTAACGACATATATCATGGCGCTTTGTCAAAGAGCAGTACATTTGGAATTTCTTTTCATTTTTCTCCTACAAAGCCACCGTGCGGAAGCACTGTCACGAAAAAAAAAAAGACTGCGCTAAAGCGAGTAGATTGATTCGAGTACTTTGGCTGTTCAGCGAAATAGACTTATATGGTACATCCCTCCATAGTTCGCGTTACACTGTGTCTTCTGCATAAGCGCTGTCGCACGGTGTTGCTACCGCCGCTGTTGCTTCTGTAACCAGGTGCTCAGTAACTACTTATGCTCATCATTTTCACGACTCATGGTAGTTGGCCAATCGATGTGCGCAAGTGTATTTTACTTGGCCTTTTGCCATGGTGTGGTCAAGGCAGCCAGCAATGAAAGCAACACCCATGCGGTTGGCAAAAAAACTGCCGTAAAATACATAAGCGCGACCTCTTTCTGTGTATCGCTTGTACCCTCTTATGAACGAAGGGATGCTAGAGACGTGCGCGGCTGGATGAAAGCTGGTAGGGTCGTCTTCGGACCGTTTACCTACCCAGTACGTTTCATACCGACTTTTGTGTAGCATACTGGTGTTCGTTCTCGAGGGAACAAAGAATCTGTTTATCAAATATTTATATTGCTTCCGGCGCCTTACGCGATTAGTTAAGCGTAATTTCTCGATAACGAAAGGAATTGACGAAGGTCGCTCACATTCTGATGTTTTTTTGGACAACCACGCCTTAAAATATTCGCGTTGCGTGTCTGACGTACCACCAAGGTGGTTTAATGTGTCGACTCAATTTTTATAACGCTTCTTTGATTGCGCTAGCTATTGTAGCGAGCGCTGAGTGACACTGGCTACAGTACAGAAATGCGTGCAGAGAGGGGGCGTATGTGACACAAACGACGCCCTCCGAGGGCGCCAGTGACATGAGTACTCGCATACGCCGTTTTCAAATAATTGATGCTCTCTCGATCATAAGCTTGTCAGCCGTTTCTGAGGTGGCGATGTGATCGTTTCCCGAGGTGACTTGCCATTTCACGTTGCTACATTTGACTAATGCCTGTCATAGTTGCATTTCATTGTTTCACGCTTGACCGTCGTTGTTGAATGTGGTAACAGATGTGTCGCGCGGCTGAGCGTCATCGGTCCCATTGACCCGTTGAGGACGGAAAAGTTAGGAAGAAGCATTGCACTATGTGATAGAAATAAATAAATAAATAAATAAATAATGAAAGAAAGGAAGAAAAATAGTATGTCAGGCATGCACATGCCAAGCTTCGCTTGTCCCCACTTTGCCGATAGAAGAAGGGCTCCTAATTTTTTTTTTATGAAGCCACACTTTATGAGCCAAAAGAAAATCACGCCTTTGCGCTATTTTACTTGTGTGTTGTAAGCTCGGCATAAATCTGCGCGACGAGTTGTCCACAACAGCCACCGCGAGGTCCTGGTGCAGCTCATTAACGATTTTGAATTGGATTATCTTGGCGAGGGTTTCGAAGGTTCACGCGAAATATAATTCACTCACTTTCAGGGAGCTGGTCGTGCTCGTTTAGACCGAGTGTATTTGCATGTCGAATTGATTCCAAAGTGCCAGTTTTATTGCGTGAAGACCGTTTCATTTTCTTATTTTTGTCCTGAGGAGTGCCGCGTCGGACCCAAGAAAAATGTGATAATTTTGAGTGAGAGTTGTGGAAGATGAATGCGAAGCTGGTACAAAAAGACAAAGTTTTTTTTTAATCGGTTATAAATTGTCTAAAAACTGTTCGCGAAGATGGCTGAATCCAAAGTAAACGAGCAACGGTAATTAGTGTAATAGAGTATTAAAATTAAAGCGGTTAAATATAAAGAACAAGCTTGAGGTCACAGATGAGGAGCATTACCGAAGAGTACCCGTGTGCGCGAGAGCGGAGGCCTTGGTAGGCGGAGAGATAACCGCAAACAGACTTTTCGGACTCGAAGAAAGCATGCTCGCCTGAAACACCTGCTAGTCTTTACTGTGACTACAGCAGGTGGGCAGTATGTACATATGTAAAGAACGCTCACCACGTTAACAGTCAAGCAATACATTAACAAAAGGAGTAACATTCACTTTGCACTTTACACATAGGCAATATACACCAAATACTAGTACATATAGAAGTGCAACTACGATTTAAACATTCTACACTGCATACAGGTACATGACTAGATACACCAGGTACAACTATGCATGCTGGTTTGTATGGTCGAATAGTATCATTGGCAATTTTAACATGCCTAGGAGATTAAAAAAAACTTATTCCAACTAAGACAGTGACACAGCGTTAGGTGTGAGAGGAGAGAACATATTCCATTCACGTATGGCAGCAGGAAAAAAGGGAGGATTTAAACACATCATTAATATATTCTTACTCTACTAGAGTGTTTGTATCTTTGTACCTAGTAGCTACTGTATGGGAACAAAAAGGTCATTTGAAATGTGAATTTTTAAATTCTTATGCAGTAGGCGATAAAGAAATTTTAAACGTGCCTGTTTCGCTCGCGGTTTTAACGTAGGAGCCCAGAAATATCTAGAAGGTTAGTAGAATGAAAAATGCTAGTGAGCCTAGTTGGAACGAGTTGCAAGACTAATGAAAAAAAAAAAATCGAAAACAGGAGGAAGAGTTTATACAGAAAATCATAGACAACAAGAACCAAGTTCCAAAGTTTCAATGATACTGCATGTCCACGGTGTTTCACTCAGGCTTAGAAAGGTAGCTCGAAATTATGGAGAAAAAGAGGTGTTTTCTGCTGAAAACAAAACAGGAGGTGCGTGTTACAAGGTACAGAGGATGTTCGAAAGCTAGGAACGACCAAAAAAAGAATGTGGTATAAAACGTCCGTGTTAAGAACCACTTTTCAGATTGTGCGAAGAATGTTGTATATAAAATGCCTATGCCGTGTGGCACGGAAAAGAATGTATTTGAGAAGGAGAAACTGCTCGGCCGCCGCAGCGCGCGAGCACGGAGCAATAGCGTCACGGAGGAAATGCGCTTTTTGCCACAGCACGACAGATGACGCTTCCGGCCTGTTGCCATCGTTTACATGCTCTTCTATAGGCGCGACGCATAAAAATCGTTATGCCGCCTCGTACACTGTAAAATTTCTCAGATTTCTGTCTGTGTCATCAACTGATGGATGTCACAGATATTTTAGCTGCACTTAATAGATACTGCCCGAATCATAGGCCGTGCAGCGCTTGAAACGAGCTGCTAGTTGTGGCCCCTGATCAGACGACGTCTGCCGCATGCCCGGGGCCCCTCGCTTCTCGTTTGCTTGTTGTGCGCACGCTTGCGTAGGTGGCCTTTGGAGAGAAAGTTCCCAATTCGCGCGGGCAAGCTGTCGCGCATTCCTTCACGATTTGCAGGCTTTCTGCCACTTCAGCGCGCTCAGTGGCTTCCCCGTTGCGCCGGCGGCGCCGAGTTCTCGAACTACGTGCACGCTTTTCACGCCGCAACAAAGGCACACCGAAAGAAGTATTGCTCCGTGAACAACGGAGAACACTTTGCAGATTTCCACCAGTGGTCCTTCAGGATGGGGCGGAAATGTGTCGTGTCGAACTGCAACAGTGGGTACGCATCCTGCAAGGAGAGGATACGCAACCTTCAATGCTCCAAGTGGCACGTTGAGGTTGGAAGCGTGGGCTTGTGCCATAACAAGAAAAGGTCGAGAGCTCACGCCTCGTCACTATGTTTGCGAGAAGCACTTCTCGGAGGGCAAGTCCCATCATTCGTTGAAATAACTGACAGGGTCCCTTATGCATTAGATTAAGACGACTCGAAGGCGTAAGCCATCTTCTTCTGCTTTTTATTCAGTCGATGTGTCTCTCCTACCCCACCGCCGTGCAAAAGCTTTCTGCCCCTGACGTGGTGTCACACTGCCTCCAGGATCGGAGGCATCACAAGCTTTCTGCACGTCACCTGGTCTTGCATTGCCTCCGTGATCGGTGGTCCGATCACAGAGGCAGTGCAAAGCGACGATGTCATGTGATGAAGTCACGTCATGTGACGTCACAAATATGGCGATCTGTGACGTCATGATAATGTCATGTGGTGACGTCATCAGGGGATGATTTTTCCCTCGTTCATGCTGACGCCGTGAACGGTCAAAGGCATCTACGGCGTTCTCCTTAAAAATTATACCTAACCTATTGAGTTCACGTTACCAAAATTTATAGATCTTGCCTTCTACAAGATATCTCATTCAGGCAATTTTCCAGTAGGCGACGCCATTTTTTCCGTTAATTTATTGAAGCATATGAAGCGGACGAGAATGCACATGAAAGACCCACTTGGGCGTAAAGCACGAACAGCGAATAGGCGCCGAATGGCCTTGAACCCGGCGAGCTTCGTCGGAGAGCGCGACGCGCGCATGGCTCCCTCTCCGCTAGCGGACTCTCACGACAGAGGGCGCGTCAGTGCTGTACCCGATTCCGTGACTTTATTAGGACGCCCGAGCGAGCGCATTTTCGCCTCCTCAAGAATTTTTGCTCCGTGGCCGTGTGGTCATGCGTACGTGGGGCACATTAGGAGATACTGCAACGCGAGACTAGTCGAACATTTCTCCAGTCTGAAAGGTCGCCCTAGTAGGCATTTAGCCATGCATTGTCAAGAATTTGAGGGCCCACCTCGGCCTAGCAGTGTCAGCATTTTGTTTAAACATCGAAACCAAACCGCGAGGGAAATCGTGGAATTCCTTCGGATAGAAAGACTAAAAGACAAGCGCATCTGTCATTCTTCAATTGCCTTTTTAGATATAAAAAAATATCGCTCCTGTCATCACATCTATAGTTACGTTTAATGTCAGGTGTTTGGTAGATGTGCCAGTGATTATTCTGTTGTCGTGGACGCGATGGTCCATGACACTTGGGGAAAAATATGTGGTTGTTATATGCGCGAGTGATGTGTTCTATGACGAGATAGCTCAGATCATGTTCGGTTCTTAAGGAAATGTTTTTTTTTTTCAAAAATAAATCACTTTTTAGATTGCGCTTGTCCGTGTGTGCTCTTTCCATTCGTGCTTGTTTGTTGCGCGCAAAAGTGCTAAAGATCAATGTTTGGGAGAGCCTTCACGCTTAAATTTGTTATAGATGAATCGGATGGTCTTCATTTGCGCTATTTCTAGTTTCGTTATGTTAGTCTTGGTTTTAGGAAACTATAAAGTATGTCCGTATTCGAGGATTGGCCTAACGAATATTTTGTATGCTAGGAGCTTTGTTGACAAGGGTGCCGGTTGGAGTGATCTCCGAAGAAAAAGTAATTTTTGGAAAGATGATGAGGTAATATGATCAACATGCTCGTCTCACCTTAGGTCTAACATCATTGTTATGCCTAGGTATTTATATTTCTCTACTTTGTTCAGAGCTGTGCCATTTGTGATGTAGCAAAAGTGTGAATGTTCTTTCTTTCTTGTTTTCGTCATACATGCTGAATTTTTTACATTGCCTGTCATCGGCCAGTCTGAGCACCATTCTGCAATAGTATTAAGTGACTTGTTAAGGAAGGGGTGATCTTGATCAGTTTTTATTTCTCTATAAATTATACAGTCATTTGCGTATACCTTTGTTTTATGGTATACATTAGCAGCTACATAATAATATACACCAGAAATAAAAAGTACCTGAGTACAGAACCCTAGGCCACACGTGATGTAACCGGTACTACATCTGATGCGATATGTTCGAAAACAACAAACTGAGACCTGTTGAACAAGAAACGAACGAACCCAAGCAACAATTTCTCCGTCTCCTATAGCGTTTTTTAGTTTAGAAATTAGCTTGGTGTGAAACCAGTCGAATGCTTTAGAAAAATCAAGAAGGATTATGCATGTTTGGCTGCGATTGTTAATACTTAGCACGAGATCCTGTATGACTTCGGTTAACATTGCTATGCTCGATAAACCTCTGCGAAAACCGTGCTGTTTAGAGGAGAGAATGACATCCTTTTCAAAAAGGAAGGCATCATGTCCGAAGCAATAGAAATATCGAAGTAATAGAAAGTGATAGGGTGCTATCGTGAGTGCTATTGAATAAGGAGTTGCGGTTTCTTCTATCTGAGTTTCCAAGATGATGGGAAGCGTTTATATGCTGCTGACATGCGCATTTAAGTCGTTGATTTCTTGTATATATGTGAGAGAACATGCTCTAATAAACTGTTGGAGGTCAGCGCTGTGTGTGTTCCCTTCCTGTGCCCCTGTAGTTTCTTGCGCGGTGTCTTTTATGATGGGGCGGTTTGGACATAACAGTGATACCGGTAATACGTTTTATTGGTCCTTTCAAGTGCTCTTTATTGGTTCCTTGAAGTATGTAAGTACAACCAGCTAGCCCCACTGTACGCACTTTTAGTGTTTTGATTGAACCTTCACGCTGACGTGACGGTTCTTTTTGTTTTATTGTTACTACAATTGCACTTTCATTTTTTCTCTTTTCAAATAAACGTAAGATGATGACCTAATGTCAATCGTTCTATGCATACGCTGTCACTTCAGCGTTCGTAGGTGCGTGTAATATATCGAAGGCCGGCAATGAAGAACTAAAAGTTGAACAGCATAACATAAGAGAGAGCTGAGCTAGATGATAAGTATTCATGTTAAAGAGGCAGGGCGTGCAAACACGGACACAAGAGAGATGTCAAGAGAGTGAACAGTTATCTCTCACGTAGGCCACCACGTGCACCTGATTGATAGGTGTCTCCTCTTCCCTGGGAATGCGCAGATAAGTATTTGTGTCTACCTACTTTTCCGCCGCTGTATGATTCCTCAGTTGTTAGCGGCGTTTGTGCTGTTTGACTACTCTCTTGTGTCCGTGTTTGCACGCCCTGTCTCGTTAACATGGATGAATAGAATAGTGGTCAAGGAACTCGCCTGCGGAGCGTGAGAGCCCGAGTGCAAGCCCAAATACCGCCGTGAAAAGTTTTCTTTTATTGACCCATTTCACTAACGCGGCGATCGTCCTACGTGACAGACGGACGGACGGACGGACGGACGGACATTTTTCTCTTTGAGTCGGCTTAGAAATGCTTTCGCGTTTAAAAATCATTGACTCTCCTGTAACGATGACATAATTACCGGCAAAGGAAGTCCCCTGAGGATGAAACTCGCCACAATCTTAACACTTCGCGGTCTGAAAGCCTTGGCCAAATTTCGTCCGTTCTGGTCCGACAGTAAAATGCTCAAGGCTTAAGTAAAAGAACTCTACGTACTCTTTTACAGATGACGTGTAATGTAATGAGAAAACGCACGCGCGAATCACTCGCGAAAGAACTTGCGGGAAGTTAAATCTTGCGGTTTGCCTACCGTATGCGGACACGATGCGACGCAGGCTCGAAAGCTTATTAAGCCGGAATGAGGCCGTCTTGAACTAAATCTCGTTGCTAGTCTCGTCTCGGCCAAACGCCAAACATCCGCGCAACGTCGTCACGCAGCGTGGCACCATCTCTCGGAGGTGGTGCAAAAGCTGCGGCGCGAAACTCGTGAACCGCTGGCGTTGAAAAGAGGACAGGCAACCCTGTCTTAGTGCCAAAGGTGATGATTAAATATACGGTGCCCTCTAACTGCCTTCAGAACGTCGCTGTTGGAATTGACAAATAAAACGTAGGCGTACTAGACTTACATGTTCAGTGATATTGTAAATAAACATTGCAAAGAGCTCATAAGCAATATTCTTGTAACTTGTTTGCGCAGTAACTGTCGTATGTAGTGAGGCCCTGTAGAAAGGGCTGGCAACCATAAACCGCATTTGAAAAAAAAAGGAAAAAAATACTTTGTGGCCCGATGTTCAGGTTTTGTTCTCGCAACGATACCCAGAAGTTCTCGTTTTAGTTTTTGCCTTTTGGCTGAAGAGTGCTTGAAGATGATTAGAACGGCAGCTAAAGACATTTCGTTCTTAAAAAGCACGTGAGCGGGCGAGCTGCGCGTGGTCTTCGTTCACGTCGTCTTCGCGCCGTTCACGTGAGTAGCAGCGCAGTAGGACAGTGAAGAATGGTGCGGCACGCGCTGCACACCGGCCCTGCGGCTATGGCCCTACCGAGCATGCGTGGTTAAAAATATGGAAATGAATGAATCGCGTTCCCTTCTAGTCGGGGCCGGCCCCGAATCGGCTGCTTCTGCTCACTAGGCTGTCGGTTCTTAATTCCGCTGCTGTCGCATTTCGCAAACTGTACTGCATGGTGTCTATAGGTTGCCGCGTGGGCTCCTACCTTAATTCTACGCCGCTATGGTTTCAACATTGCTTTCGCCTTCGCATTGTTAGAAAGACCTAAGCATCCCCCGTAATGGTTTTGCTGCTTCCCTGAAAACCATAAGTAAACACAAACAATTTCGAGTCGTTATGAAGCGAGCAGTCTCTAACCTAAGTAAACGAAGTACGGCGCAGCAGGAAATATTGCTCCTACGCGCAAAATTCATAACAAGGGCGCAGTGTTTTCGGCAGCCTTTGAGCAAAGTGTTGATGCTAGTTGTCTTGTGGAAATTTCACTTCTTCATATCGAGGGGACAGGTTTTGATTTTGTTGAGATATAGGAAATGGAATTTGCTTTTCCTGAGTATTCTAGAATGCGTGGTTGGGAGCGAGGGGGGTGCGCGGACGAGGTGGCTTCGGTAAGATTTTCACAGAGCGAGCGTCTTGTTTTCAGCTAGACGTTGCTTGCACGTTTTCGGACATAAAAAATTCGTTTGATGAAGCCCTAGGCAGGGTGTTTATAATATGTCAGTCTTGAAAGTGCAGTGTGGGCGGTTGCTCAGTTAAACAGCCGAGTAGCTCTTAACGAGGATGAGCAAAATGACTTTGGCAGCTCCTCGCTATGCCGTCCTCTTCACGCAGTGTGTACGAAAGATTTTCGTCAGCGCGAGCGTCTAGCAGCAAGGAAGCCAGGCGCCCCAGTTTTCTCGCCCGTCAAGTCCCTTTCTCCACACACATAACAAATTCATATGTCTAATGTAGGAAATACTTACGCACAGTTACGCAGAGGCTTGAAAGTTCTCAAGTTCAGTCTGCAAAGTTCTTTCTGCAAGGCGAATTCTGAAGATTCAGGAGGGCATATAACAAACCAATACTGAAAGTAAAACAGATGTGTGTTACAGGCGTGCCTTTACGTTGAGTGCAGTTGTATGCCTAAACGCAAGGACAATATGGAGAAGGGCCAGTGATCATGTCTTCTCGACTTCGCCTTCTTCCTTCAGAGCACTGGGTCTGTTTCCTTCAACAAAATCTTTCGATTTTATTTCAACGAAGACTTGGCCTTAAGACATATTTCTTGATGAGTAGAGAGAGAGACACACGAGAGGGAAAGGCAAAGAGAATAACTGGAATTACATCTGGTTTGCTACCCTAAACTAGGCGGAAGTAGAGAGAAAGGGAAAGATAAAGAAAGCAGAATGGAGAAGCAGGCGGGAACACACAAAACATAAAAAAGTAGGGACGAGAGAAACACAAGGGTTCCAGTCGGTCTAACAGGCCACTACTCCGTAAAAAATTCTATAAAGCCTTGACAGACTGCCGGTGAGACCATAGTATGGGTCAGCTTTCTAAGACTGTCTGTTCCGACAGGTACCAGTCTTCAAGGCGGGCCAACACGGCACCTAGCGATAGACTGTGCGCGCTGTAGCGAGGACAGCGGCAAATGATATGCTCGATGGTTGCCTCGCTGCCGCAGTACTGCCATCTCTGCCGCAATACTGCATGCAGCACCGTCATCCACGTCTAAGCTCGGTCAACACACGAAAGTGGCGTGCAAGAGTCCATCCTTCAAGAGCAGATGCAGCAGTGAAAGTTTCTGAGCTTGCAAATGAAGCCAGTGGATGTTAACGGAACACACCAAGTTTGCAGCAAAACATGTATCTGCACCGACTGAAGCCGTCTCTTCGATTTCGACCCAGATATGGAGCCTCTGGACTCATGACGACGGTTCTTTGCCGACTATTGTCTAAAAGACTGTCCGAAGTCGACGGAATTAACCACACGATCTATGCCGACGACATTACCATATGGTGTACTGGAGGCAGCGATGGGCGAATAGGGGCGGTGCTACAGGAAGCTATTGAAGTCACGGAAAACTACCTAAAAGCCACTGGTCTTCGGTGTTCGTCGCGGAAATCAGAACTCCTGCTGTACAGGCCCAAGCGCAAGGGCCCCAAACCGAAAGGTTGGAAGCCAGTAGAGGACGTCAGCATCACTCGTAGGACAGGTGAAAGCTGCTTCATCACCAGGGTGGACTCCCTCTGGGTTCTGGGTATGACTATAGGATCCAACGGCTCCAATAACCTGACGGTAACGAGACTCGCCAGAAAAACGGACAATGCCGTCAGACTCATAAGGAGGGTTGCCAACCGGCAACAGGGACTTGTGGAAGACAATCTCGTAAGGCTGGTGCACGCCTTTGTGATGTGCCACTTTACCTACGTTGCAGCCATGCACAACTGGCAGAGAGCGGAGCGTGACAAGCTCAACACGTTAATCAGGAAGGCCATCAAGAGAGCTCTCGGGCTCCCTATGTACACAAGCTCGGAGAGACTCTTTCGCCTCGAAATGCACAACACGCTGGAAGAAATTGCGGAGGCTCAGGAGAGGGCGCAATTCGCCAGGCTGTCCACCACGCGTTCCGGTAGGAACATTCTGCGGGAGTTGGGGACACCAGCGACGGAAATCGAGTCTCGCTTCTGCAGCATTCCTCGTGAACAGCGAGGACGAATCACCGTTGTCCCCATCCCGCGAAACGTCCACCCCGAGCATAACGAGGGTAGGAGACGGGCCAGGGCAAAGGCTCTTTTAGAAAGGGCTCACTATCAGGCCGGGGACTGTTGCTTCGTCGACGCGGCCCGGTATCCCAAGGGGAAGGCGTATGTGGCAGTGAGCATCAACCACGAGGGGATAATCACAAGCTCGACGACGGTCCGGACGACGGCAGCCGAAATAGCGGAGCAAGCTGCGATTGCGTTGGCCTTGCTTGACAACAAGAGGTCCACGATTTACAGCGACTCCAGATCAGCGATTAGAACATTTGCCAAGGGCACCATCTCGAAAGCGGCCTTGCGGATCCTCCGGGACAAGAGTATCGAGCCACACACACTCGTCTGGTTCCCAGCTCACATGGGACAGATCAAGGGAGCCCCGCCCAATCTCAATGAGTCGGCCCACATAGCTGCGCGAGGACTAGTAGACCGCGTAGCTACCGGAGGACGCGCTGAGGTTTTTGAGAATCGGGACCCTCCCACCTCGTATAACGAAATCACTAAACATTTTTACCTGGGGCGTAGACAGTTCCCTCCACCACACAGAAAATTAAGCAGACCACAGGCACTGATACTCAGGCTACTTCAAGTCGGGGCGTACCCTAACTCCGCGCTATTGCACAAGATCTATCCTGAAATACAGCCAACTAATGCATGTTCATTATGCGCAGATATCGCTAATCTCGAACATATGCTCTGGCGGTGCCCCGCGTTACACGGCGGCGAAGTCATCACGCCGTCAAAATGGGAAGATGCTATCACAAGCTCCGGACTCGAAGCACAACTATGGGCAGTCCAACGGGCCCGCGACGCAGCAGAGAGACTTGGTCTTTCTGTTCCTACGTGGGAGCGGCCCGCAACGTGCTAGGGCGCGTTCCGAGGGACCGAAATAAAGTTTATTCATCATCCATCATCATCATCATCATCATTGGCACACTGTGCTTCTAACTCTCCGCTGACGAGAGCGCCTCTAGTGGCGGCGCACGCATCGCTTGGGTGATTGCAGCTTAGAATAACAGAGAGCTGAGATAGTTGGTAAGTATTCATTCTAAAAAGACAGGGCGTGCAAACTAAAGGTGTGCACGGGCTCCGGGTAGCCCGAAAGCCCGAGCCCGACCCGGCCCGCGGGCCGGGCTCGGGCGGGCCGACGTATTTTCACCTCGGGCCCGGGCCGGGCTCGGGCTACTTGGAGTTTTATCGGGCCGGGCTCGGGCCCGGCGCAAAGCCCGACTCAAGCCCGAAATATAGAGAATGAGCGGAAATTGTTTTCCAGCACGCACATAGCGCCTTTTCCGCGACCGCCCTTTACCGCTTTTCCTTTCCATTCGCTACTTTAAACAAAAGGGGAGCAGGTAAAGCACTGCCTCTGTTGCACTCCGACAAACAGAGAAGTAACACCACCTGAGCTAGTGACGGCGCCGCGCGACTGTTCGCGTTAGATTTAAGGCCAAATCCCATATGAGCGAAAATGCACGCGACAGCGACGAGTGCCCCGACGTAGATCGCCTTCGTGCAAGCTGACGCTTGCATGGGCATACTCCATACACGAGACGGCTTTGACGAGCGAACTCCATTGTTGCTGGCATGAGGCCGTCTACTTGTATAGCAAAAGAGCCGCGCTGTCGCAGGCATGCACTGCAAATAAAATATTTGTTGCATGCCAGATTACCGGAAAACAATTTGTTTTCGCAGCGAACCTTCAAAAAGCCTGGCCGGGCCGGGCCGGGCCCGGGATTGTGTTTTCGTACGTCGGGCCGGGCCGGGCGGGCTCGCAGCCCTTTGCCGTCGGGCTCGGGCGGGCCTTCGACAAAGTAAGCGGGCCCGGGCCCGGGCTCGGGCTCGGAAATACGGCCCGTGCACAGCTCTAGTGCAAACACGGACATAAGAAAGAAGTCAGGACACCACAAACGCCGGGTGATTGCAGCTTTTTGTGCACCGGCCCGCGGCAATCTTCGCGGCAGCTTGCTTGCGGCTTTGCTCGCTTTTTGCTAACCGAACGTATTTCAGCGACCATCTATGGTTCCCACGATAGAGCAGCGTGACTTCTTGTGCTCTGGTCTTCCGCAGCAACGTTTACAATATGTCACCTGGAATGAAGCTTTACCGCTTCTCGAAAGCTCGTTCATAAAGATACGTCAACATCGGCGCTCCGCCAAAAAGTTTGTCGAATGCTGTCATAACGCGGTATACGAAATCCCCCTCTCATGCGGTCGCTGCTACATCGGCCAAACTCGTCGGTGTGTAAATGACCGCCTCAGGGAACACCGCAATCTAATGAGGGGCACTGTGGGCAGCCACCTAGCTGCGCACAGCTCAGTATGCAGCTGTCATGCAATGTTCGATCAATGTAAGATACTTCGGCGATAAAGGCATCAACAAGCACGTCAGATTTATGAGGCATTTTGCATTGACAAAAAAGGTGATATGTGCGTGAGTGTGCCTCCGTTAGCGCTCCTCACCAGGGAAATTGCCTATCTGTCTAGTGGATGATGGTTTTATTTTTTCAGAAGCTTTCACAGAATACGTGAACAAAGTTCCACGTCGCTGTTCTCCTCTGCTTCCTTTCATGCTGCGTGTGCTATATATACCCCCATGTACGGAATAAAACCTTGGTTGTAAGTCAGCGCTTGGTCCATCTCTTTCACTGTCCTGTGTGTCGCGCTGTTTCTCGTATCGTTGACAGATTGCCATCCCACGTGAAGGTGGAACACTTTCGTCACGTGGTCCGTCTATTTACATCAAGACCACTGCAGTGCTGTAAATGTCAAGACATGAGCCATGTGTCAAGACATGAGCCAAGACATGAGCCAGTTTGCAGGAACGTGGCGATTTTCCCCCGCCGTGCAGAGCCAGACAATGCGGAATCCTGCCGAGCAACTGCCCTGAAATGTACGAACTGCCATGGATCGCAGGAAGCCTCATCAAGGGACTGTCCATTAGTGAAAAAAGAATGTAGTGCCATGAAACAGATGGTACGGGACGGTTCAACGCACAAAGAGGCTGCTGATGTCGTGAGAAATAGACAACGGCGCTCGCGTCGGCGACGAAAGTCTATGACTACTGAGCACTGCCCAATCTGGACGGATACCGCGATGTCCTACTCCGACAGACCGTCAGACTTCTCTTATGCGACAGCTACGACCACTGCCGCCACCACCACTGCCCAATGCATCACAATCGGATAGCCCAAAAGATGCAGAGACTTTGATAGCGGCGGCGGATGTCGCGTGGCCCTCACTGCCACCACTGCGCACTCATAAAGAGCCGATGCAGAATGCCCCGCAATGTACTTCATCGTCCACAGATGATTGCCACTACAAAAAACTACATATTGTCGCTATGTTGATGTACCTCATGACCACGATGCGCACTCTCCTCAACGGAATGACAACCCCGTCAGCTCAATGCGCTCTCCAAGTTCTGGATTCCTTGGAACCAGTCCTTGCAAGCCTATTTTAACACCTCGCAGAGGAACCGATGGCTCGATTGTGACTCGATTGTGGCTCGATTTCTCGATTGTGACTGTCTCTGCGTGTGCGGTGAACACTGATGTGTGTGCGCGTATTACTTGTTCCCTCTTTCCTCCTTGCTCTCTCTATTCTTTTTTCTCCCCTTCCCTCTCCTTCCGTGTAGGGTTGCAAACTGGGTACCACCTGGTTAACCTCCCTGCCTTTCCTTCGCGCTTATATCTCTCGCTGGGTGATTCCACGAAAGATCGAACAATCGATGGCTGGTCGACCTCTCAAATTTATTTCAAAAGTTTATATATTATTGCGTGATGAGTGGAAAGAAGAGATCCGCAATTTGTTTTGCCGCCAAAATTTTTTTTCGAAGCACAGGAAATCAATAACGACGAAGAGGTGGAGTGAAGCGCTCATCCGCTCTGCTGCTTTGGCCAACTTTCGTTCTGAATTGCACAAAACATATTAAAGTTAGGTAGCTGAAATTTCTTTAACTAAATATATGCATGTTGTTGCTTCTGCTCAGGTATTTTTAGTTTTGATGTGTAGTGTAGATGTTTTTACAAAAACCTCAAAATTGGCCCAGGGAACGTTATTTTCTTTACTTTGAAGGGCTTTGTCTCAACAATTCCTTGTAGCAGAGTGACAAAAATTGCGCATTGCGTTCTTCGCATGCTTATCTACAACACTGCGGAATCTTACATTTATGTAACGTTTAAGTAAGGAGATATGATCGAGCTAAGTTAACCAAAACACGGGACAATGGAAACTTCTGACGACATAAAAAAAAATCATTTTTTATATTTCTTCAACTTTGTCCTCTTATTCTCCTCCACATCAGCTTTCATAATCATTGAAAACATGTTGCATAATGTCGTTGTACTAATAGTTATGACCCCTCCAATGAGACCCTTAGGCAAGGAGTGGCATTTCCGACTTCTTGCCCAGCAAGTGTATAAAACGCAGGCAGGATTGAATTTCTTTTTATTAGAAGGCCAGCAGGTACCGAAAGAGGTGTCGCCGGCACTGAACACTTTAATTTTGAAATTATTTCGTCACTGCAGCAGCCACGAGCGCGGGGCTACCGAGCAGGCGCGCGCGCACCTGAGATGCTCGTTGTAAGAGACGGCGCAGTGAGAGCTCGTTTTCGCGTCCTCAGACCGATTGAGTTCGAAAGAGCAACACCTCTCGGGTGAATTGAACGCACGTGCACCGGTAGTCGCAGTGATCTGGTTAATGACGTCGATTTCTTTTTCAGGGGGCATAAGAATGTCATCGTTAAACTGTGCGTTCCGTGAAGATCTTTCATTGTAGTGGTAGCAAAAGCACGCGTAGCACAAGTAGTCCGTCTCACTGGCAGTCACTGATCTTTCCTGCGTTAGACGTTCCCTCAAAGCGTATATGCCTAGGTCGGTAACTCTGCGAAATTTTGGATTCTTTGCAATAATTAAAGAAGTACTGACACAATTTTGAGATATCGCAAAAGGGACATATTTTGCTTCGTTGGTATGCACTGTCAACGCTGTCCACACACTGGAGTCGGAGAACGCGTATAAAATATTTTAATTTGACTTTGAAGTTTTCGTCGCTGAGCATCTGCAAGCCAGGTCCACTGCAAGGACATTATCCCGACGAGTCAAGACAGTTCCCCCAAGTATGCGAGTCCTGCGTCCTGCATGCAGCCTAAATCGCAGAAATCACTGTCAGGGTCACAGGACGACAATTCACTCATCGTTGTTTATGTGCACCACGAGCAGATGACGAATTTGCTGCTAGTACGTCGCGAGTTTCTGTATCTCCGTGACGTCACACTGCTATGAAACGACACTGAGAAGCCACCCCCTCGATATCTGAACCGAAAGTGTCTTTTTAAGTTGTCGCTAATTAAAATATATACCATGCATTCCCAGGCACCACAATAGTCGTTTTAGGTTTCTCGACACCAGTATTTTTATTCAGAGCAACAATCCGAAATTTTTAAAAATTCGTGTCAGTACTCCTTTAAGCTTCTTGTGCTTCAAAAGGTAGTCTCCACAATACACTCATTCCGAGCTATACTTTCTCGTCATGAGATGCACAGGAGGAGTAGAGTAAGAGCAAAGCACAAGAAATATCCGCGCCGAATGAAGTGCGAACAGCGCTCTGAACGCGCGGCCAGTTCAGGCCCTCTGCTGCCGACATCTAAGATAGGCAAGCGCATCCGGTAACCCATAGTTTTGCTTTTCTTTCCTTTGACATTCCAGATTTTGCTTTGCCACTGGAGCGCCACGTTCATGCTTTCCATTGATCGCAACTGGCGCAGCGCAGTTTCTCTGGCAGCAGCGTGTGTGAAGCGAGCGCTCATACCTCCCTTATAGAGTTTTCATCTTGCTTTCATCTCTACCCTGTTATCAGCGCCTAGCTGAGATGCGAACAGAGGGCGGATAGAATAGCGAAGCTCCAGTGCACGTGGTTTCAAGTCACACGAGAGGTGCTGATGTTTCAAATCAATCGGTCTGAGACGCGAAACAGTTCACGCGCCGTCTTAAAACGAGCATCTCAGGTGCGCGCGCGC